>NW_015539842.1:112260-135933 GCF_001515605.1 Sinocyclocheilus anshuiensis | reverse complement strand
TTTAAAAAAAAAAAAAAAAAAGTACTTAATATCATGTACCATTTCAGACACAAAATTGCCAGCATTTTGTGTGCATCACAATAGTGGTTTCTTCATTTTGAACAGATCAGTTAGGAAAGATTCAATAACTTATATACTGTGTCCTTCCTAAATAAATCAGTTTTAAACGAATTAATTTTAATTTTAAACGAATGTAATTATTGTTTTAATTAATCACTCATAAAGACAGTCACTCTCTGCCACCTACTGGTGTAATAGTGTAACCTGCAAAAAGAGTCACTTGATCACTATCACAAATGAACAAACTGATTGGATCTGATAAATACAATCAGTGATAGTGAAAAACGATGTATAAGTAAGTAATACTAACACAAGACATTCACTTCGATATTGACATCTCTGAAATGAATGAACTTGCAGTAAGCGAGTCAGATATTCAGTAGCAGCTCTGATAGATTAAGTTCAGTTGATTCGTCAGACTTAAAGGTTACACTAAAAAAAATAGTCACACTTGCATAGGAAATGAATGGGAAATAGGCAAAATACGAAAATACAGAGATATTTTTGTGTGTACAATCTACAAATCAACCACAATGCAGAAAAAAGTACACAGCAATGAAGGGGTGACAACTTAAGCAGTTATGCCTGAAAACACTGCTCAGTAACTAAGGAATACACAACACTGAATATATATGGCTATACAGGCATCTAATGGCACCATGTTATTACAGATGATTTTCTTAATTTTTTTCCACAAAGTGGAACAAATCTGCCTCAATTCAATGGATTTTAAATACCTTTGCTCTATTTTTAACTTACAGGTGCATCTCAATAAATTAGAATGTTGTGGAAAAGTTCATTTATTTCAGTAATTCAACTCAAATTGTGAAACTCGTGTATTAAATAAATTCAATGCACATAGACTGAAGTAGTGTTAAGACGCCTCTGACGTTGTCTGTGGTTCAGGAGTGGCTTAACAAGAGGAATACGACAACTGTAGCCAAACTTCTTTGGCAATGAATGTTTGTGGCTTACCCTCCTTGTGAAGGGTGTCAATGATTGTCTTCCGGACAACTGTCAGATCAGCAGTCTTCCCCATGATTGTGTAGCCTAGTGAACCAAACTGAGAGACCATTTTGAAGGCTCAGGAAACCTTTGCAGGTGTTTTGAGTTGATTAGCTGATTGGCATGTCACCATATTCTGATTTGTTGAGATAGTGAATTGGTGGGTTTTTGTTAAATGTGAGCCAAAATCATCACAATTAAAAGAACCAAAGACTTAAACTACTTCAGTCTGTGTGCATTGAATTTATTTAATACACGAGTTTCATAATTTGAGTTGAATTACTGAAATAAATGAACTTTTCCACGACATTCTAATTTATTGAGATGCACCTGTAAATACTGGATTAATTGAAAAATGATATACAATTATTATTATTTTTACATTTTATACAGAAAATAGTCAAAAAAAAATATATTAATATTAATTAGTAACATCAAATATACGCTCAAAATGCTAAAGAAAAAAACATTATTGAAATGAAATAAAGTATATTTATTTTACAAAAATGTAATTATTACACCATTATGGCCTTTGGTCAGTTGACTTCGAGACAATACAATGTCACTCCCAAATGAACAATACCAGAGGGTTAAAAGAACCAGCTCATAAGAGTAATTTGTTCCTGAATCAGACTACACTGATTGCACTTTGTTTTGAGTCACTGAAAATATGCTTTAAGAACACTCTTTAATAATAATTTGATCATGAATTGGAATGAACAGTTTCCATTGTATGTTGTTGTTTTTTTACCTGCAGCACACGATGACAACTCCATAAAAAGTTTCTTGCCATCATTTCCTGGAATACAGTGTTTGTAGCAAACCTACATTCTGAACTCAGGTAAAATATTTATTTAGTAAAATGTTTATTTTGCTAATTGTGCTGAAAAACGATTTAAGGAAACGCTTGTGCAAAGCAATCGATTTTGCGAACAGTTTTGTCAGTCTGTCTTTCATAGGTGGGGCCATTCACACAGAACATGTTCTCAAATCTCTTATATTTATATATTTTCTATGTCAGAATTTGGCTGTCATGTCTTGCTGTTTTGGATTCTGATGGGATGAACATTGCCTTTTTTATACACAGAATTTACTTATGGGTCAGGATTCCAGGATTACATTTTTTAAAATATGTTTTATGTGATATTAACAAAAATAACTACTAAATCAATACATGGATTTGACAGTCTTTAACCATTTAGTTTAATTGGATGTGGCACTACACTGATAATTAATTTTATAAATAGTTTTGAGTATTCAAGAATGAATTTTAAGCACAGATACAGTACATTGTGCAGGATATGTGAGGCACTACAGCTAAACCCCTATGTAGTGTTCTCCTCTCAGTTCCCAATAAATTACATTACTCCCCACACTCATGACTTTCCCCAACTCTTTGAAGTCTGCTGCTTTTGAACAAATTCAATAGCGGTTAAAAAAAGAGAAAAAGATGAAAGGGACAGTAGCAATTTTCACACTTTTTCGTAGACATTAGGGCCTTAGTTCTCTCATTTCTTCCCAAGCCTCTCACAGCTCCACACACTGTGCAGCCGCATATAAGTATATTTTTTGAAATATGAAACAGCAAATATTATTTTTGCACTGCACAGAGAGATTCCTCTCAAACCCTCTGTGATGGCACTGAACAAGCACTCGCCCAGAGCATGTTTGCTCTCTACTCCACCACCCCTCCTCCTGCAGATTTATCTATACTTTTTCATCTCCCCTCCATCTTTGTTGTATTTGGTCTTTGGCCTTATCCTGAGGCTTAGGACCACTGCCAGATTTGATAGTGTCTGCATCTTCTTTGGATGTTTTGCATCGCAGAAACAATGCTGAGTACAACACTCCAAGTTACATGACACATCTTCACAAACAAAGCGTTTCAGACCAAGGATATCTTTAAAGGGGTCCTATGATGCGATTTCAATTTTTCCTTTCTCTTTGGAGTGTTACAAGCTCTTGGTGCATAAATAAGATCAGTAAAGTTGCAAAGACCAAAGTCTCAAATCCAAAGAGATATTCTTTATAAAAGTTACACACCTACCTAAAACGGCTCGTTCTAACACGCCCCCACATATCTACGTCACTATGTGGGAAGATTTGCATAACGCCGCCCAAATGTTCACGCAAAGAAAGAAGGCGTAACTTTTATTCTCGCTGTAGTATTGTTGTTGCCACCGCCATGTCGTGAATGCGCTGTGTGATTCGTTGTGAACGCGAAACAACTTTGTTTGGCCTTCCAAAAGAGGACGATATCTGCTTCGTCATGCCTGGAGCTGATCCGTAATGGTTGCTGAGGAAATACTACAACTTTGCGCTGTGGATCACCGGATCGGCTTTCACCGTGGATGAAGCGGAGTCCAGCCCGGGGTCGTCACATGTGATTGCCGCAAGCAGTATAAGTCATTATAATCCATAATTATGTCCCCACTGGATGCAACGAATGCCTTGTTTATAATGGCTTTTCATGTTTTTGAATCATCGCTCCGGCCTGACAGGGCATCATCACAATATGGTAAGGGGCGTAACATTTCCGTCACACGCTTGAGGTATTTGGCCAATCACAACGCACTGGATAGCTGGCCAATCACAGCACACCTCACTTTTTCAGAGCTTTGTAAAAATCGACGCGTTTCAGAAAGGCGGGGCATAGAGGAGAAACAATAATGTACAGTATGCGGAAAATAATGTGTTTTTTGAACCTTAAACCGCATAAACACATTTCATTACACCAAATACACAAAATAATGTTCTTTTTAGCAACATCATATGACCCCTTTAATATTCAGAGAAAACATCTCAATGCATGGCTGGTGTTTGACCTTCCAGATGTAGACGAGTTAAAAATTGATTTTTTTTCTTATAAGCACCCAGTTCTGCTGACAGGTTTTTCTGACCCAAATAACCTGAACCATAAATGCCATGTCAGTTTTTACTCTTGAGCAGCAGCAAAATGTTGTTATGACAACACTGAGAGCACCAGTAAAACAAGCGACTGTCCTGAGCTGTGATGTCAAAGGTGGCAGACAGGGAAATATATAAGTATTTTTGGTGATATCAACATATGGGCACTCTTATAAATGGAATCGCTTTACTGGTGAATGTTAGAGTTAGAGAATTCATAGGTTGATTTTAACATTGGCATCACACTTAAATGTAAATCATAAAATTTAAGCCATCATAGATAATGCATTTCCCAAATTTTACATCATAAGGAAATTATTTTTTATCTCAGATAAATGTGAATCTCATTAACTATTGAACTTACTCACCTACGGCAGTACCTCACAGGTTCCTGTAATTTCAGTTCAGACGAGTCTTCAGATGATTAGTAAAATGGTCCTATACTTGTTTGATGATGTCAGTTGTTCATTTTTTCAGCTTACTGTATATTGTTTGTTTTCATGTTAGTATGTGTGTACACATTAAAGGAATAGTTCACCCAAATAATAACATTTGCTGATAATGGTCTCACCCTCAGGACATCCAAGATGTTTATTTCTTCATCAGAACAGATTTGGAGAAATGTATCATTACATCACTTGCTCACCAATATATCCTCTGCAGTGCATGGGTTGCTGTCAGAATGAGAGCCCAAACAGCTAATAAAAAAAACATCACAATAATCAACAAGTAATCCATGCAACGCCAGTTCATTAATTAACATCTTGTGAAAAGCTGCTTGTTTGTAATAAAGAACTAAGACACATTTTAAGCTGTAAAAGTGGTCCTGTACTCACAAAACTTCAGTAGTAGTTATTCGGCAGACACTTTTATCCAAAGCAGGGGTACAATCCTCCCGGAGTAATCTGGGGTTAAGTGCCGTGTTCAGGGCCACAATGGTGATGGCTCCTCGGGGGGCTTGAACCACCAACCTTACGGTTACTAGCTCTGAGATTAAGCCACTCCACCACACAATATAACATCAACCGCCTGGTCGTGACTGTGGAAAACAATTCCCACACAATTCCATCAAGTCATGGCTTAGTTTTTTGACTCAAAAGTCAGTGGCAGATCTATCAGCAATCTTAGCAGAAATACTGCTGTCCAGTGACATTTGTTGTTTAGTTGACTCTGTTATCCACAGAGACCATGAACTGGTCACAGGAACAGACCCCTTGGAGCAATTGAATGTTAAGTGGCCTGCACAGAAGCTCTGTGGTGGTAGCAAAGATCATGATCTTGGGTTACTCTTGATGTGCTGGCTTACTGAACCTCAGCCGTATGGCCTGTATCTTTAACAACAAGACCACTATACCGTCTTGCTGGAACCCTTCATTTTGCAGTCCTTTTAGATTCACTGTTAGATTAGGAAATGTAGTTAACATGGTCAAATGTGATGCGCGTGTCTTATAATTTTCAGTGTTTTCATTCAGAAGTGGATGAAGTGATCTGCAGTTAAATTAGTATGGAGTTGATAACAGCTTGAACCTATCAGGGGAGCCCTCCGACTGAACAGCTATTTATTCGAGAACACGGGGTTCACATGAGATAACTTGATTACATTTTTTTTCTGGAATTATTCTGCAATGAACTCCTGCAGTTTAATGAAGTCAGTGACACAGCTGCACTTTTGTGCTTCTCCCTTTTTTTTTTTTTAATCTAATTTCTTAGCACTATACAATTTTAACTTTACATTTTTAATGCATTCTCTGGGTCTACTTTTAAGGCACTTTTGCAGTTAAATAGAACAGGGCTAGTGAAAATGCTGAATCGTTCATCCAAAAATGGAAAATTCTGTCATCATTTACTTTTCAACATTTTTTTTTTTGCCCATGCAATGAAAATCAATGGTCAATAAAACTGTTTCCAATGTTCTGCAAAATATCTTCTTTTGCATTACACAGAATAAAGAAATGCATGTAGGTTTGGAATGACACGAGGATGTGTAAATGATGACAGAATTTTCATTTGTGGATTAATTGTTTTCATTACAGATTGTATTATCAGAATTTTTTAAAAATTTAGTGAAATATTAACATTTACATAATTTTCATTATGTCTTAGTATTTGGCATGTCTACTTTTCCTCTTCTTTTGTTCCCGAGCAGCATGAACAAAACATGAACATGTAATCCAGCAAAATTTGAGAATGTTCCAGAGCATCTTGTGCTTTAGTGGAAGCAAGAATATCTGTTTAGTAGAGATCTCTTTTGACAGTAAAGTAGATATCATATTATATTAGAGAGACTCTGAATGTTTCTTATAAATGATACTTCATATTGCAGTAGTAGGTCTTTTAAACATCTATAACCTGTTTTAACCACTTGCAATATTAAATTAATGAAAAAATTAAAATCTCATGGATGATATGACGCATAGTGGGGGTTGTAATTTTATCACAAGCGCATGTGTTGCTATGGAACAAAGTGTACTTTTATTAGCATGTCATGGGTTGTCAAATCAACTGCGACTAAAGGTAGTTAAAGGTCACAATGTCTCCAAATAGCATAAAAATAGTCTTGTGGTATTTGTCTGGTAAATTTCATACTGTTTCCATTTATTTACTTTTGTGGTAGAGTTTTAGTAGTGCAAAAATCAACTTTTATCAGAGGTGAGATCAACATTTCTGAGTACACTAAAGTGTTGATTTCAATAAAGTAAAGACTGATTATGAATTGTGATGCTTTTTTTTTATGGCTAATACTCAAACACAGTTGGATGCAGTAAGCCATGAAATCTGCCCACTAACGCTCAAGCAGCAAGTTTTGAAAGACCATGTTCATCTTTCCACCTGCTAGTTTTCTGATAACCATTCATTCGCGACTTTCCCATAAGATTACGTTTTCAAAGAGGCTCTTCAAAGCGTACATGTTATGGGTTTATATTTAATGAGAGTCTTCTTTGAAAAGCTCCCATCACTTTTGAGGTTTGGCAGCTTGAATTGCACACTGTGTAGAAAAGCTGACATTTCCTCTCTCCACCGTGGCACGCAGAGTGGAGTCGTGGTGGCTGGAGTCGTAACGTACGCGTCAGGCTTCAGCTGTTGTGGAGACTCAAGTGGATCCACCTGATGGTGAAGAAGCTAAATTAGACTGTCACTGTTGGTGGTTTTGGCGTTGATGATTATAATGATGATGATAATGACAACGATGATGACATTTATTTATTTTTATTATATTTATTTTTATATTTAGCAACCCATGGAACAACCCACAGTGACACAGGGAGACATTCTGATAAGCACCTCTTAGTAGTAAATGCATTTACAAAAAAAATAAAAATAGGGCCTAGATGATATTTGAGGTTTGTTTGTATTGCTCTCTCTATACAGTATATAAAACATACTCTTGCTGTCTTTCATCATTTTATATATTTCTATTTAAAATATTTATAATATATTTATAGCATCTAATTATATTTTGGCTGTCAATAGTTTTTTTTTTCTTTTTTGAAAGAAGAATCTTATGCTCACTAATGCCGAGTTCACACTGCACGATTTTCGATCTCGTCGGATCGCTGTTGTTTTCACACTGCGTGACTATCTGGGCCAGCATTCAGTTGCTGCTGTGTTCACATTGCACAATGTATCGACGAAAGGGGGTTTCACACTGCATGACTTCACAATAGGAAGAGTCGCTGACAGCTCTGTCTGGTCCGCAAACTACGTTTCACAACAAAACACGCGAGAAGTGATAAGGAAATAACGCGAGAACCTGCGTGCGTCAGAACAGAGTTCTCGCGAGCAAGACTGTAATTATTAAAAAAAATATATATAGCCCACAAATAAATAATTTTGCAGTAACTGTTATGCTGATGTTGTGGCTGGTCAAGCAAATGTTTGTGCTTGTTTCTGTATGATATAATTGTTCATATATCTATTAAAATAATGATATTCTGGTCTATAACTCCTCCCCGAACTTCCCTCTGCCCTGTATCTTGGTCTCTCATTGGCTGTAGGTCATCGCCGATGTAGTTTTCAGTCAGAAATCATTGCACACTGCGTGATTGTGAATCGCCGACAGCTCCAGATATTTAGCATGCCAAATATTTCGCGGGCGGCGGCGACGTGTCGGCGATTCCCTCAGATCGCGTCTTTGATAATTCACACTGCGTGATTGTCTCTCGTGTGAACGAGCACCGATTTGCCTCCAATTTCGGGCATTTGTCGGCGATTTCGCAAAACCTGTCGGCGCGTGAAAAATCGGGCTAAAATCGTGCAGTGTGAACTCGGCATAAGGCTGCACATTTTGATTAAAAATACAGTACAATTTAAAATAACTATTAATAAATTGCATTTATTAAATGCAATTTATTCCTGTGATGGCAAAGCTGAATTTTCAGCAGCCATTATTCCAGGCTTCAGTGCCACATGATTTTTCAGAAATCATTCTAATATGCGTATTTGGTGTTAAGAAACATGTCTATTATTATCATTTTTGAAAATAACTGAAGCATCAAGTTTGGCAGTTGAAAACTGCATATCATCAAAACTTCAACATTGTACACTATAGTAATTACCATTCAACTGATAAATAACTCTTAATAGCCAAAGCCATTTTTCCCTTGCATTTGGCTTGTGCCGAGTGTTAATCTTGTATCCCAGTGGCCAAATTGAGTTATTTTTTGATAAGAATGAATGATAGAAACATTCTTGTCCTTTTGAAAAACAATGTCAATTTAGCCCTCTAGAATCTAAAATGTAAAACACACAATGTCAAATTCCAATGTGTATGAAGTGAATTTTCCTCTAGTGTTACTTTGTGCTTAACTTGACCTCTAAAGATTAGACAAATGAGGACAGAATTAATGACTAAATGGGTGTGTAAACTGAGGTTATTTGCCAGAAGAAAGGTCGTTGTGCTGCTCCTGCGTGTATTGATGATGTTACACGATACGGCTGAGCCAACGTACCCAAGGCAACCTTTTTGAGTTTAATCTAATAAAGACGCAATATCAAATTATCTTCACATTTTCCACTTCAGTGTCAGCAAGAGATATTCTCACAGGTTTAAGTGTGCTATGACCTGTAATGGTGCATGCATATTCCTCTCAATTACCACAAAATATGACAGTCTTGTGTATTGCATGTTTATACTTGACATGCATATTTAAAGCTCGAGCAAAGAAAGAACAAAGCTCAATATTTATTGGCATTTTGCAGTCTGCCCTCTGTAGTTACAAAATAGTGTTAATGAGCAACCAAGGACTAAAAAAAAAATTCAAACAAAGAGCTCTTAAAACTTCTTAAACCAATGTCTGATCTATATTTAATAATGCATGCATATTTAAATGTGGAGTTTGGGGATTGTCTGAGAGAACGATTGAACAAATCTTACTACTACATATATACCTGTTTTAATAATGAATTTCAAAGAATAATTTGTGAGAGATAGCACATAAACTTGCCTTGCAAGAGGCATTTTAGTATGCGCACTTCAGAGCCATAATCTTACTCACTTACAGTGAGTCAGATTAATAAACTTTTGAGCACACTGTCAAGATATGGTGTCAATTTAATACACTTTTGTTAACCCAGCCAGTCTAGTCACAATTGCATTTGAAATCTAAATGAAATATGTAAACAATATGATTTAATGATTTATGATTTAATTTCTGATGTAATATAAAACTATAAAACTCCAGCACCTTGACTGACTCACAACCTGCACTTCTGGCCGGCATTTTTTGCTCTTCATTTGCATAAAGCGGAGAATTTCTCAACATTTGAACGCTCTTAACTCTTCCTCGGATCCTCTGTCAACCTCACAGAGCAAGGGTTTTGCTTGGCCCTCATAGAGATGAATTGAAAACCTCTGCTCTTCTCACGTTAGGGGCTGTGGTAGTAAATGTCTTGACCTTAAAATAAATAATGTATTCAAATGGCAGCATCTAAAGTAAATAACACTGTTGATGAATAGAACATTATCTCCACTCGATAACCTCTCTTTCTGCCCAGCAGTGTAACAAATTCCAGAGCTGGGGCATCAGCGCTGATCCACAGTGGCCGTCTTCCTCCAAACCACATTTAACCTTACGTTCATGACCTTCTGCCCAGAGCACAACAACAATGCAAAAGCATTAGAAGAGTGTTCAAGGTTATTTTCAAACTTATGTAACTGCATCTGTGGCATGCTGTCCAAGACAGTCATTTCAGCTCATTCCTTAAAGGGGTGGTTGATTGCGATTTCACTTTTTTTTTTACGTTAGTTAGTGTGTAATGTTGCTGTTTGAGCATAAACGATATCTGCAAAGTTGCGGCGCTGAAAGTTCAATGCAAACGGTGATATCGTCTTTTAAAATTCTGCCAGTTTAATGCCTAAAAAACGGCTGGTAGGGACTACAACGAGTTACTTCCCGGGTTTGTGACATCACAAACCCAGACAAACCCCGCCCCCGGGAACAGTCAACGAAGGGGGCGAGGCCATGCTGCGCTGCTTTAGAGAAGTGGAAGAGAAAACTAGAGGTGCACGAAAAAATCTATTCATATATGAATCGTGATTCTGATCTCTCTCTCTCTCTCTCTCTCTCTCTCTCTCTCTCTCTCTCTCTCTCTCTCTCTCTCTCTCTCTCTCTCTCTCTCTCTCTCTCTCTCTCTCTCTCTCTCTCTCTCTCTCTCTCTCTCTCTCTCTCTCTCTCTCTCTCTCTCTCAATCTCTCATTCAGATCACCAGCTCACCTCTAACAATGAACTGTTCCATTTATCCATTTATTTTCACATAGCTATGAGACGCGTTATACATGGACACGCGTGCGGTTGCCGTACTGTATTAAACCTTTAATCAGCTTGAAATAAAACTGTACATTAAAAGCTAACAGAAGCAGTAGCATTTACAAATAACAGCGTATCTAAACGTATGGGACAACAACAATCAAAAAACATACCATTAAAAGCCGTGCTTGCACAGGTTCTGCACGATCCTCTTCACTAATATCCTCTGCGTCTCAATCGGGCTCAAACTGATAAGCAATATAGACGATGCCATTGTTTACAATACAACCGGAGCACATGCCGCTGAGGTGAGGGGCGGGACGCTTAGACGCGCACTAGAGGCGGTTTGGCGAATCACAACACACTGGGCCAGCTAACCAATCAGAGCCCATCACGTTTTTCTGAGGGAGGGGCTTCATAAAAGCAGGAAATGATCAGCATATATATGTGTGTGTGTGTGTGTGTGTGTGTGTGTAAACTTGTATAGTTATAAGAGCAGCTTTGATATTACCTCTGTGTGTAATCGAAAAAAAAGTTTTGATTGACAACAGGGTGAGTAAATGATAGAATTTTCAGTTTAAAGCAATTAATGCTACTTGATTTAGATGTGACTGACCAAATTTAGCTTCAAAGTTTGATAAGACAAGCAGCTTTTTTTGTCTCTCAACAACATGTAACTTTATTGTTAAAGTTCTAAAAGTTTTGGAAGTTGCTTTCAAATAAATTTGCCTTCAAAAATCTGAAGGTGAAGGTTTAAATGTGCACAATGCTTTGGCCCTGCAGACATCATCTTTTTACATTTAGCTCTATTTCTCAGTCTTTAGAAGATGTTCACGAAGGGAAACGTCCTTATACTGCAGAGATCCTACGATCCAAACCACAAAGCATTCATGTCCATCTAAAATTTTTAAAGAAACCACAAAACGTGCCGTAAGTGTCTTTAAGGAGATACAAACAAATAGATGTGATTAAAATCCTACATAGTAATATAAGGGTAGATGGTTCTACCTGCAGTTTTACTCCATCAATATCTAAATTAAAGCAAAGCTGCAAAACTCTAATCCTCTGAACAGCAGGCCTCATTACTGACTGCCTCTCTCTATTGATCCAAACTAAACAGCTCACGCATTTGCTCTGCTTTGTTCCATGTGGTGATGTTTGCTGAACAGACATTCCTCAGGTATACATTACTTCAAAGTATGAGATCCATACAGTGTGGCGCTAAGTCATTACCCTCTAAATAATCCCTGTATTCTGAATACGTCTCTTTAGAAACATTTTAAATCATTCATTGTCCTCAGAGTTACACAAAAGAGAAAGTCCAGAGAATGAAGAAAGATGTAGATACAGCCTCCTTTATCCTATAGTCACATTCTTTACAACATGTACTAACACCTCTTACAGCTAGAGTGGTTCCTATTAGTAGGAAACTGTTGGCTGGATTGTGACCTTTTCACATTCATCCTGGTGTGAAAATGAACCACATTTGAGCTCTGTTCTCTCTTTCGATAGAATCTAGTTATAGATGTATGAGGGAGTTTGCAGCATCTCCTTTTTTCTCCTCTCTTTTTTGCTTGATAGTCTGCTCCTTCTTGTTGGTTTCTTGTCTCTTGTATTCAGTAACGTAGTAATTTTACGTTAATAATTTGTAAAGCTGTTCTCTTTTGTGTAGAACTGCATTTTCATGCAACATTTGAGTTTTTATTTTATTTTGGAGACATTTGAGCTTTTATTTGAGCTCTTTTCTCTCATTTGACACCATTTACACTATTTATGTAGGCCTGCATATGAGGGAGTTTGGAACATATTATCCTTCTTGTGCTTTATTTTAGTTATTTGTTGTTATTTTCGTGTTGAAATATGACATTGTTGATCATTTGCTTAGTAGGAAATAGGAAGCAGCCTTCCTTTCTTCCTTCCTGATTTCTTGTTTTTGTGTTTTGGTTTATTCATTAGTTATTTTAATTTATTAGTTTGTGTAAAACTGCATTTTCTGCTCCATATTATTTATGGTTATTTGAGACATTTGAGCTGTTCTTCCTTTAATAGAGTCTAGTTGTGTACTATGAGAGAGTTTTTCCTTCCTTTATCTTGACCTTCCGTCCTTTCTTCCTTAATATTGTTTTGCCTTTTGGCTTATTTCATAGTTTTACTTATTACTGTTACTTTATTATTTTGCTGTTAATTTCATGTTGATTATTTGTTTGTTAGGAACTCGAAAGCTGTATTGCTGCTCGACTTTTGAGCTCATTTGAGACATTTGAACATTTCTCTTTCTTTTAGTCTATTTCTTTCCTTCCTTCCTTCTAGTAATTTATTAGTAATTTTATTTTATGTAGTCTTTTATGTTGTTTACTATACCACTCATGGGTTTATCTTCCATTTTCATGTGAAAGTATGGCATTGTTTATTGTTTGTTTGGTGGAAACCAGGAAGCTGCATTGCTGCTCGACTTGTTTAAAATTCTGCGTGCTTAGAATAAAAAATGAAATCTGGAATAGAAAGCAAATACATATTTTCTTTAGAGCCATTTATGCAACACGGCAGGAAAATAAGATGAAGGAAGGATAGTGCCCTATATCCTACCAAATACATATATAAATACATAAACAGCATAGGAAACTATATTTTCACTATAGAGTATTCCAGAAGAAAGTTATAAATGTCAGGAAACAGAGGAGATAATAGTGTTCTGAGCAGGAGAATGTGCAGAAAATGAAATACAGAAAGAAGCAGAGTGAGCATGATTAGGGCTGTACATCTCTACAGCAAAAACAAATCAATACTTTGGGCAGATGAATCAAATCCGGCCCATCAATCAAAATCCCAAAGGATTGTTGAACGCTCCTTAACTCTGTCTTCCCATTATTTTCCAATCCCTCTGATATCCCTCAGAAACACAACACGATCCACAATACAACCTCAATATATGACATGACAATGCTCCTTCAAAGTGTTTTTAGGAGATGAGGAACATCAAATCATAGATTACTCATATCCAACATAACTATAGTACATGGCACAGTGACATAGCATAAAATTCCCTCTTGCACTTAAGTCATTGTGCATGAGCCAACTCACTCTCATAACCACATAGAGCACATTTTCAAGCCCTCCAGCTTTCAGGTCACTGTAAAATGAAAAATGTCTTTAAAACTCAGCAAGGGAGATTTATTTCTCGGCTAATTTTCAGAAGCCCTCACTAAAGGCAGCAGGCACAAAGCTTCTACTTAGTCATTTGATTTTTTCACAGATGTCTGTATTTTATTAGTTTTTATTTTTTCATAAGATTGCTGTAGGTTATTTATTATGCATAAAATTGGATTTCTATTTTTCGTCACGAGGTAGCCTCAAAAAAAAAAAAAAAGCAGAATTCCTGCTTGCTGTCTTTAAATTTGCTTTTATCACATGCCAACAAGAAAAAAACAAGCAAATATTAAATTATACATTTCATTGACATGCACAGATTAATTATTATTATTATTATTGTTGTTATTATTATTTTTGCTTGTAAAATATTATATAAAGAAAATCATATAAAATATATATGGGTTATTCCTAACTTCATTAGGCACATATCAAACCTCCAAAAATCGTATTTTTCCACCTCAGGCATTAAAGACCTTTAACTTTTTTAGATTTAGACACCTTTTTTTTTTTCTCAACCCCGTAACGAACAAAGTGGGATTGGTTTAAAAAGGATTTTACACAGAATTTGTTATAAAACAAACATCTACCTGTACTGCTCATGTGTCCCCCATAACAATTTATTGATAACAAATGTAATATTTATCATAATTTTCACATTTTTATAGGACTGAAGCTAAAAATACACAAATTGTGCGTCTATGGTCTCTTTACAATTTTGTAAAAAATATTTTTAATTTAGAAGTTTAACTAAAACCACAATTTTATTGTTTTAGCTCTTAACATGTCAGATGGTAATCAGCAAGAAATGCTTTCGTTCTTTTTTTTTTGGACAAAATGACAAAATGCTTGGTTTAAGATAGATATAAGACATTATTTTGTGCTAAAAAATGTTAAAATGCAATAATTATTTTTATTAATTATAACGAGCATACCAAAGTATTGTGAAAGGTTGCTAACAATTCATTTTTGGTAAACCACCACTTTAAAAACTCTGGGGGACTGAAATATTACCAAATCCCGGGAATGACCCATATATGAGGTTTAATCTGGCTGCCATTTTTGTCCTCTGTATAAATAAATAAATAAATGAATAAAAAACACACCCTTGCATTGTTTCAAGTTGCAAAGATATTTACATGTAGACTCAAATCATGCAAATCATTCATTATCTTGTGACTGAATGTTTTATTCTAATTCTGTATGAACGCAGTGCTAATTAATAATAAAAAAAAAACAAAAAATCAGTGCAGATCATCGCGATCAAAGTCCTTTTTCTTTCATTAGCTATTCTTGCGGTCTGTTTCTTCCTGCAGCCTTTGTCAATCAAACCTAACTTACCTAATCAAACACAGCTGTAGCGAATCAGCTCATAAGGGAAATATGAATAATTAATCATCCCTGAGAGGTCAAGTAAATATCTACAGCGGATCTAAATATTTATAATTAATTATAACTAGTTATGATTAATTATTCATATTTCCCTTATGAGCTGATTCGCTACACAGCAGTCGACACAGGGTGGGCTCAGTCCAGACTGGTTTACAATGGGCCCCTCCAGCTTGGAGCAGTGGGTGTCTTTCTCAGTATGGTGAAAGTGTGCAGTACACAAATGTGAGCGAGAAAGAGATAGCCATTGAGTGTCAAAAGGGGAGACAGAGAAAAAAAATGGAGAGAAAGTTATTGAATTCAGATGCTGAGAAAGGTCAGGAGCTTAGTGAAGTTTCTGTGGCATTGTATATGAACTTCTGATATTGTTCATAAAGTACGGTAAAGTTAGGTTCAAAGAAAGAGGATATGTTTTGGCTTGAAAGCTATTTCTCTTTGCTATTGAAAATGTTGATCCCCCTGAACTCAAACATTAATTTTCTTTTGTGTTTGTCATTTGGGAAACAGAAGATGAAAGCTAAAAATTCTCGCATAACTTTCATTCACTTTTTCCTCTGATGTGCATCTATGACAAGATTCCTTATGACAAACTCATCTCTATTAATATCCAGTGGGGCCAAAATGTCTGAGGCCACTAGTGAAAATGTTTCAGTTTTGCAATTCTAATTTACTACTACTTATTCAATACCAATTATGTTATCAGCATAACAATTTGAATAAAAGCTGAAGTAAAGAATTAACACAAATTTATCAACGTCTTGGTGCTTGGTAAATTCCAATTTTGCTTAAATGACAGCAGCACTTGAATTGTATTAAAACATGATGATCATCTTCTCAAGCATGATGTAAGAATGTTTAAAGAGCATATTGTGCATCAATGGAAGCAAGATCATCTAATATGCTCTAATGTCACTCGTTCATTATTTGATTAGTAACCTTTAGTTTAAATAATGTAATATATATTATATAAAATATTTCTTTATTTTACATCATAACTATTTTCTTAAACCTCCAAACCACCTCTTTTTTTCCCAAATAAATAAATAACTGTGGTCTCCAGCAGAGTTGCCATTTACTAAAACTACAACAATAAAAAAACAATACTTAAACTAAAATAAACATGAAAGGAAATAAAATTTAATGTGTATATATATATATATATATATATATATATATATAAACAAAAACGTACATTTATTTTATTTCAGCTAGTTGCCTAATAAACAACACCAACAAAAAACAACAACTAAAAGTTAATAAAAATGGTAGAGACATACAGCTAATATAAATGACAAAAATGCAACAATATTACTAAAATGAAAAAAGAAAGAGAACAGAAAATAAGAATAAATCTAATTTAAAATATTAACAAAAACTATAATAGTATATCAATACCCCTAAAATAACACTGGTATCCGTGGTTGTGCAAAATTCAGAATTGAAGAAATGGCTTTCAATGCATGAGTTTGACTTCTAAGTAAACTGGAAGTTGGATTTGAATAACAGGAAGAGGAATAGGTAATGCATTCTGGGAAACAAAGTTTAATTTCTAGTTACAAATGACAGTTATATGAATTTAGTTGAATTTCAGTTGCAATGTTTTGCAACCTCAACTGATTTGTTATTCCAAATAATGCAAAACGCTGGTGGTCTCAGACTTTTAGACCCTGCCTTTGGCCACATGCAGTGAAATAAATTCATAAACATAAGTATTTGCCATGGCTCACTTAAAAATATAGCATTTTCCTTGTCTTTGTTCTAGAGAGAGTGAATGGTAGTGCTGCTGTTGCACAGGTGTTTGTGTCCACAGCAGAGAGGACCTGACTAATTTGTTACAGGCTGTTCCACCTCAGAAAGGTGAAGCCACTGTGAATTGGTACTGCTATCAAAAGCCTTTTTTTCTAAGATGTTTTTCTAGTGCAGACCTACGGGGACCTCTTCACAAGTATATTATATCCAGTCCGGGCCTTATCATCCATCTTTTCTTAAGTTGTTCTCCAGCTTCCATCATCTATACAAATGATGGAAGCTGCCCGGCTGCCGACTTAATTCGACCGGCGAAAGGTGAGAGTTGCTTCTACCTTTGCAGAATGAGTTTTCAGAAACTCAGTATTTAATTTATGTGGCAAGCTTATCCCGAAAAAACGTATCCTGAACAGTGTGTGGTCTGCTGGAATCCGGCGCTTTTGACACTCTGGCTCTTTCCCGAGTGTGTGGCGGGCGGAGAAGATTGCCAAGCTCAGATGTTTTTCTCTTTTAAATATATAATCGTTTTGTGAGTTTCGACCTGCCCTTGCGAAGTTATTGACAGAGCTGATTTTTTGCCAAGCTATGAAAACCCAGCGTATGAATATGTATCCACGCGTACCTTGAAAATAAGCTATTACAAAAAAGCAAAACTTGCTTCAAATTCTGTTCGACCTCATAAGCTCTGGGTTACGGTACTGATTAGACCTTGAAGGGAAGGCTGACAGATTCATAATACTGGATAATCAACTGCACAAGGTTTTTTGGCCTAGCCAAATTCTCTTTTTTTTTTTATATTCCTGTCATAGATGCAGACAGTGAGATAGGTCAAGCATTTCATATGATGAAATGGATGTTGCTTCCCATTCAATAAATTGAATCTCAAACCCTCCTGAATAGCCCTGCATATCTTTTGAGGATATTTCAAACAAAATAGAAGTTGGAAGGGAGCACACGGTTCCTCCATCCTTGGCAGCCATGATGAACCTTTGTGCCAGATTCACTTGACTCTTAATCAGCAATGAAAGCCGGTATCACAGAAGCTCTGTACTCTGTTCAAGGCTGTTTCATTCTTTTTAGACAAGAAAAGAAACAGAACAGAGAAATAGTTTGGATGCCATTAAATAAGAGATTATAAACAGCAAGTCTGAGAACGTTTGCAAACATGATGGCCTTTCTTCACATCAGGGGCGGATTTAGTGAATTGGGGGCCCCAGGCAAAATATAGGAATGGGGACCTATACATTTGCACATTTTCCTAGATCAACCTTGAGGTTCCTTTTTTGTTGCGATGCTTGCTGCTGCACAATGGTGCCCCATGGTTGTGTCCAATGTTTCTACATTTTTCCTGTACATATTATAATGGCTTTCTTTCATGTTGTAGACCATGAAATAGAAACTGATTTACAGTTGAGATACAGCTTTTCACAAAAACAAAATAAATAATAAAATGATAAACCTCACAATTGAGCGTTTAAACCAGGGGTGAGTCAGAAGTATACATTATTATATTAATTTAAAACAGGGTTATGTGGGTGGATTTTCGCATTGGTCTGAATAAAAACTACAGACTGGATTATTGAAAATGAACATTCATTCTCTGCCAGTAGGAGGCGCTTTTGTAACGTCAGAAATATAGAATGAGAAAAGTGTGAAAAATGATAGCCTATATTGACGAGGAAAGTGCACTGATGAGTTACCATCGTAAGCCTGTGTGCAAAGGCTGTCTAATTCTAAACTTTAAAATACATTTATTTTTAGTTATTTTAACTACAAATTTAAATAAATAATGAAAAGGCAATTATACATTTACACACCTTAGGATTATATCAACCAAAAAAGTAACTGCGTATGTGTCCTCTACTTGGTTCCTTCTCATAAATGAGTAAGCGGCATTTAAAACAATTATAAACATATAATACACACTGTTTCTCAATATTTAATTACAGCTTCAGATGCATGATATTTTCATCTCCTTCAAGCAGGATACACAAAAAGCACGTTCAACTTGATTAAAAACAAGCTAAAAGCAGCCAACCACACTTAAGCTAATTAAGATGGCTATATTTTAAAGTAACAGATGATATAAGTCATTTTTACATTTAGAGAAGCATTTATCTGGCACAAAAACAATGAGGATTGACAGCTCGGTTAGGCTGACAGTAATAAATGTACACAAAACGGAACTAGAGAAACACTCAAATTTTTATATCCAAGGTATGGTGAACAACAGCATTTAAATACAAAAAAAAAAAAGATTATGTATTTGAATGTCTGCATTATTGGGACTCAAATTAACTGTCCAAATGAACATGTATTCCTAATGAAACACTTAAAAGGAGTTTATGAAAATTGTACACTGTAAATAATTAGTTTTTCAAATTTGTAAATAAACTTTATTAATTTATTATGAAATTAATTTATTGGAGTATATTTTACAAGATAATTCAATTTTAGTCTTTCTACTTCAGCATTTCCATTTACTTGGCATTTCTAGTTGTCAATTTTACTAGCAATTTCTATGTGAAAACTATTTCTACATTTTTCCCCCAGTGTATGCTTCAATGTGGTCTTTTGCACAAATGCATTTATAAACAGTGCACAATTTCTGAGATTGGTTATTTATTTTCATTAAGATATTTGACTGTATAGTAGTGTTTTGAGAGGCAGCCTTTGGGAGCAACACTGCAGAGACCAAAATACACAAGCAAATTTGATCTGAATACACTTTGCCATTGATATCCAACATCTGTGCTTCACTCTTGAAAAGCATCAATTGCTACCAGTGCGCTGGCATGAGTTTCGGGTTTTTTTTCAGAGATTATGCTTAAGAGCCAAGATCTATTACGAATGATCAGAAACATAGAGCTTTCACTTCAGCCTGAGATCCTTTGCATCAGGGCAATTCACTCTAAAACAGCAATATCCACAGGAGAGGACAGTGAAATACTAGTAATATAAAACCATTCATGTGTGTGATAGCTTCATTAATGAATCTTTGTGAGTAGTTTCCCCAGACAGAGGAGTCTTGTGCCTGAATATCTGCTCTTATTTCTCACGACACATCAACTGTGACAGTCAAATGAGATTTGTTGTAAATCTTTTGCTTGTGACAGTGTGTAGTCTGACAGACTTCAGAATGCACATGTAAAGTAAGGCATCTTACATTTATTACTCTTACTGTATGTTCAGTGCTTTTGAAACACAACTTTAAGTGTTTTTGAAAATTATAATATGATTTTACTGGTTTTATGAATATGGGTACTGTTTTAAAGTATACTACATCTTAAACAGTCATATATATATATATATATATATATGAGATGAAACCATGAAAATGTACTGCAAAGGAAAGATCAAGTGGATTTTTGTAGCTGGATTGCTGTTTTGATCTATTTTTAGAGCCAAAATGATATCCAACATATGTATTCATGTACCTTCAACTCTGTCAGATCTTGATGTATGACAGTTCTTCACCCAGGGACGTGGTTTTTACAGCAGAATATTACCTATAAAAGTAAGGCCATGAGGAAAGCTCTAAATATAGCTGTGTGAATGTTGATACGGTCTGCCTTTGTTCTCCCTCTCTGTGCATTTTCAAAATAAAGAGAAACTTTTTAGAGGATATCCAAAGATATTAAATTTGCCCTCAGCATCACGGGTGAGCTCGTTTAAATCTGACATAGCGCATATACAGAGACACCACACAAAATAAACTACAAAGTGAAATTAAATATGTAAGCTGACAGCGAGAGTTACAAAACCCACCAAACTTGATTAAAAATATACACGTGTCTATAAATGTGAACATCATAGATGCAAACTGTGAAAGTTACTGAAGATTTTATGTAACTGATTCAATTTCCTTTTTATCAGACTTTGGTCTACTCGTCTGTGAAATGTATGCACTTGTAAGAACCGTACCACCCAGCGGTCCCCTAGAAGGAATAATGACTTCCCGAGAGTACCGCTGGGTCTAAAATCCGCTCCAGTTATATGATCCGGTCCTCCTGTAGAACGTCTATCCTTTAGTGACCCCCACAATTAGCACAAACTTCCATATTCACTCCAGCTGTGGAGGAGATTCACTAGGAAGAAGCATATGGTCAGGGGTGAGAAACCAAGTAGGACAGGCAGTAATTTTTGCAAAGAAACAAACACTAAGGCTGTGGGACGTTCAGCCAAGCTTCAAAGTCAGGAGGAAAATGCTCCACAAAGGCCAAACACAAAGAGAGACTCACCTCAAAGACTCAAAGGTAGAACAAAGGAAAAAAAGAATCAAAAAGAAGCTGAAGGGCCTGATATTGAATATAGCACAATATCGCAATTTCACATCTCAATAAAAGTGCACTAGGAGAGAGCTGATATAAATCTAGGTATTGACTGAGATCTGATATATTGGTATAATTTCATTTTAAAAATGTAAAAATAAAGAAATAAATGAAGGTTTTTGTACAGCTGTACATAACCAAACCAAAACATCAGTTGACAAACTGCAAAAAAGTAATGTATTTTATTCTTAGTTGTTGTTTATTTATTATATTAAAATATTATAAAATTAAGTATTTTAATTACATTTTACTTCCTCACCCATGCCATTTTAAACCGTATGCTGTCTCAAACCTTAAAAGTAAAACTTTTATGGGCCTTTTGTGGAGTTTTACAGCTGTGGTCACTATAAACACTCATTGTAAGATTTTATATAACAATTTTCAAAACAATAAATTGTTGAAAGTAGAAAATTGTATCAAATTGGAATGAATCCTGAGTTTAGTTGTCCTTATCCTGCTGGCAAAGAGTGTTTTACTCATAAAGGATAAACTTCACTAAATGTTGTCAGATTGAAGCTTAAAACAGGGGAAAAGTAATAATCTAAGAAAACATACCTTCTCAAGATTCTGCTGTAGGGATGTTTAGATATTTTTATGGAAAACAAGGCAAAATACTCAATAAGATCACTTTAAAAACTGTTTGCTAATTCTGTTCTCCCAAACTTTTTCTCTCCATCTGTTCCCCACTAACATATAAAGTGATAAAATTGTCTGGACACCATGAAGAACATATCACGTAGAACATGATTTTACTTTTACTTTTGAAGTAACAGAGATTCATGCATTATTTAGACATCCCAAGCAATGCAAAGCTCCCTCTCCAGCCACCTCAGAACATTTCTGGAACATATGCTTTAAATACGGGTCATTCAGAAACCCTTACGGATTCATGAGCACATTAACATATGGCCGTTCAGAATCATTCTTATTTAATATTCAGCAGCTTAACATGCCCTGATGAACAGCAGCGTGCATTATGCATGCCACAAAATAACACTCTAAAAAGTGTAGAACATGGAGCCTTTAAATGGCATCTACTGTAAAAAAAGATTTTTCAAAGTTGTAAATAAAGATTATTGGAGTGTGTTTTAGTGAAAAAAAGTATTTTTACTTCCAAATGTAGCATTCAGTGTGTTACTTGCAGTTGCTTTGTAATTGTTGGTGAAATTTATGAACAATTTCAGAGTGGAATTGTTTCTACACCATTTCCCTCATGTATATGCTGCATACTCAGCATACAGTTATTCCCAGATCTGATTTGAATATGTTTTGGCATTCAGTGTCCAAACACGATCAAACCATGTCATGTTCCTTCAGCTTCTACTTGGTTTGAATTTTTACCACAGCATTTTTGTAATTATTAATTCTACAGTCTTTTTACTTATTCAGCTACAGGGGAAGAAAAATAAATTATTTAAAATGTGGCAAGCAAGTGTTGGTAATATACATTTAATTTCTTCAGACATATTTCTAGTAGCTGCTCAGTCAGCTGAAACAATAGTGTGATGCTGACATTAATGTGCCATGAAAACAAACATGAATCAGGACTTTATAGTTATTTCCATTCACATACTGTAAGAACATTCACCTCAGTTTGGTGAGTGAATGTAATGATGATGTTTGTGACTGGCTGTAAACACCGTACATCTGTCTCCTTATATAAAGCAATTAAATGATAAAAGTCCCCTTTCGAAAGGGAACTCCACGCTGCGTCCTCTAGAGGGCGCTAGGGGAACGTCTTCAACGTGACCGGTGTCTGAAGCATGAATGAAAAAATGACAATGCCCTTGACATTGGCAGGCGGCAGCCTATGACGTAAACAAAGCGAGTGCGGGTATAAAAGCGCACCTGCAGAAAACGTCATCCCCTTCTTTGTCTTCAAGCCTTGTTTACGGAAGCACGTGCGTTTGACTCATGAGGGATAAGGAAGCGTCTATCGTGAGCCTCACTAACTGTGTCTAGCGTTGAGTGTAGTCAGGTCTCCTCTCGTTTTAGAGAGTCGTTATGCTGAGACCTCCACTCTTAAGAGCCCCCCCCTGCCAGGGTTGAGTGTGGTTAGGCTTCCTCTCGGTTAAGAGAGTCATTCTGCTGAAGCTCCGCTTAGGCAGTACTATTAGTTTGTAGGTTACGGCACTTAGGAGCATGGTCAGTACTCCTAGCTTAGTACTCCAGCTTTGAGTCGTTAGGCAGTGTACTCCGCTCCCTAGAGCTCCGCTTAGACAGTGCTATTAGCATGTAGGCTTTATCGTGGGCCTCACTAACGGTGTCTAGCGTTGAGTGTAGTCAGGTCTCCTCTCGTTTTAGAGAGTCGTTATGCTGAGACCTCCACTCTTAAGAGCCCC
>NW_015539842.1:107471-110615 GCF_001515605.1 Sinocyclocheilus anshuiensis | reverse complement strand
TTTAAGAGAGTCATTCTGCTGAAGCCTCCACTTTGCATAGCTCCGCTTAGGCAGTATTAATGTGTAGGCTCTTGAGCCTCACTAACTGCCCCTGGCGTTGAGTGTAGCCAGGTCTCCTCTCATTCTAGAGAGCCGTTATGCTGAGACCTCCACTCTTAGAGTTCCGTACTTTGGTAGGTGAGCTAGTCTACGACGCTGGCGAGCTTTGAGCCTGCCTGTAGAGGTTTGTGGCTCGGGTCCTGGCAAAAGCGATTTGGCTGGGGCAGGGATGGTGTTCCTTGAGTCCTTGACTTAAGGAATCCAGGTTTTGGGCACTCATCCCTCAGCATGGCGGCGTGGGTGGACCGTTCCTCTAGCGCCCTCTAGAGGACGCAGCGTGGAGTTCCCTTTCGAAAGGGAACGTCTCAGGTTACGCATGTAACCATGGTTCCCTGAGAACCGGGAACGAGACGCTGCGTCTCATTGCCATGCTTCGGCCATTCCTGCCTGCGTCTCCTTCAGACAAAGAAGTGGATGACGTTTTCCGCAGGTGCGCTTTTATACCCGCACTCGCTTTATTGTTTACATCATAGGCTGCCGCCTGCCAATGTCAAGGGCATTGTCGTTTTTTAATTCATGCTTCAGACACCGGTCACGCTGAAGGCGTTCCCCTAGCGCCCTCTAGAGGACGCAGCGTCTCGTTCCCTGTTCTCAGGGAACCATGGTTACATGCGTAACCTGAGACGATATATGTACAACACGGTCAATTTCGGGAAACACATTTAAATTGATCTTCTCTGAAATCAATGGGCTGTGTTTGAAAACAGCTGTCGGTGGCAAAATTGAAAATATCGAGCTGCATTTAGCTAAACTACCTCCTTAAACATTAGGTTAATTTGTTGCACAAACAGCAATAAAACAGTAAGAGTGAAATTAATCTATGTGATTGTGATATAGACAACATCTGCACATACACATATAGCGATTTTATTGTTTTTAGTTAAGACAGATAGTAATGAACTATTACTATTAAGATACATTATTATGTTTGTTACTTCATTTTCTTTTTTATTATGCCTTTTTTCTCCCTTTTAGAGCTTGATACAGTAGATGTGTTACTATACATGTAGATGTATGGAAAAATACTGCAAGAATGAAAAGGCAAAACATTCATTTGACCAATTATATTCTTAAACGTTTTGTAATTTCCAGTTCACAGTATTTCAAAAATGATATTTTCTGTTATCGTTAATTAATTCCATTTGTGTCACCAGTGTATGTGTAAAAATTACATTCTTTTATGCTGATACATTTATTTACAACCACAGCTTGCTGCTTCCCTGAGCAGTTGCTTATTAAACAGCATTATTATTATTATAACCTCTATTATTTTGATTGCATATGTTTGGTCATCATCCAGTTCATAACTATGGTAAGTGACAGTTCACCCTCTATTAAGCAAAGACTAATGTTGCCATTTTATTCTCCATCATGTTGTGCTGCACTTTTATAGCTCCTGTTTATGCACTTTACTACCTGTTTATGCACTTTACTACACATAATTGCAAATAATGCAATTTAAAATGAGCCCTTTTGTAAAGAATGTGCAAGGTAAATCTAAACAAGTAGAATGGGTGCAACCATTCAAGCGACTACTGCTGGTCTTTTAGAAGAACCAGATGAACCATGTTCGGTCATTGGTTAAGTACAGAATTTGAATGGGGATTGTTGAAGTCACAGAAATGAAACTTCTGATTGTTTGCTCTTTGAACCACACACATTGATTCTGTCAAGACATAAAAGATGAAAACCTGTTGAAGCAAAAAATGAACCCACTCAGCTAAAATGCTGTAAAAAAATATTTAGAGAGATATATGTAATTACACTCTATTTCAATAGTCTACTTTGGACAGTCTACTAACTATAAGAAACTCTAAGTAATTTTGCAACTATGTCAACTAACTCTTATTAGAGTATTAGTAGACTGTTAGGTTAGGGTTAGTATAAGTTGACATGTCTTTGCAAAGTTGCTTATAGTCAGTAGAAGGTCTGTTTGTGGACCATCAAAATAAAGCCATGTTGACAAAATGAACTATTAAGCGGACAGCCGACTAATATTCTAATGACTAACAGTTTACATGTGGTTGCAAAGTTACTTACAGTTAGTAGACTATCTAAAGTGGACTATCAGAATAAAGTGTTATCTTACTTTTGGTTAACACCACTAACCCTTGAGCTCATGCACCTCAGTTTTTGAGTGAAGAAAAAAAAATAGCATTATTTGTGGATCATTGAGGCCTTTGATCAATCAATAAAAAAAAAAGAAGAAAAAAAATAGAAAACCATTGCTAAAAGCAAGAAAACAAAAATGTATCCAGTATTTAGTAACTGTATAGCACAACAGTAAATTTCTAAGCATATTTTTGTAGGCTGTTCATTTTGTTCAAGTGTAACGAGGCGGGGAAAATTGTTTTTTTACAAAAATTATCAAAATATTATTGGGGAAAGGTATAATACTCTGTATGAGCAAAGTCAGTAAGTTTTAGTCCAATGCAATAATATATGTGGGGGGGAATCATGTGTGGGTAAAAATGATCGAAACACAACATGAGGGTTAAGAATTTTGAGTGGTGATGCTTGGGGTTGGTTAACACAGGAGAGTATGAATAATGATGTTATATGTAATGTTATTTTTCAACCTGGTCTCATGGCAAAAACGTACCCGGTGGCACATTTTCGCGAGACGCGAAATACGTACCAATAACCTTTTCACACAAATTTACTGAGTTTCGATTAATAAAGCGTAATTTTCGCACAATTTGAAGAATATCATGTTATGACTTCAAAACAATTTTAATATGCTGGGAGATTTGAAAACTGATGCTTTTGTACGTTAGCACCGCACATATCCAGCTTAATATCAATGGGTTTTCATCGACAGCTCACGGAGTACGGAGACGTACTTGAGAGGCGAGGAGCTCCGGTTCGAATCCTGTGTAACCATAGTTCGGCAAAACCATTCAAATCTGCATACAAGTAAGTTCAAATGACACGGTTGCATCAACAAATGCGTTTTTATATCAGTTTTGCATTTGTTAACACTATCGGGTAGGTTTAGGGTTGGGTTTGGTGTAGGGCATATTTCCAACACGATAGAGCATTAAC
>NW_015539842.1:104421-106922 GCF_001515605.1 Sinocyclocheilus anshuiensis | reverse complement strand
GTAGTGGAGAAAGAACACTCTTCTTGGCGTTTAGTCTTAACCCCAGCTCTCTCATATGGGCGAGGACGACATCTCGATACTGAGCCGCCATCTGCTCCGATTGAGCTAGTATTAACCAATCGTCCATGTAATTGAGTATGCGGATGCCCTGGTTTCGCAGAGGAGCCAGAGCAGCATCCAAAACACAGCAATACGTACCTATATCAACGTAATAAAAACGTGCCAGTGTTCACGTATTGAACCCCTGTTTTAGCGCCACTCAGTGGACATTTCTCTTTAAAACTGCGGCGAAACGTGCAGTAAGGTAGGTAAAAACGGTGTTGCAGAAAAGTACCTAGAGGAACGTATTTTTATGAGACTGGGTTGTTATTTTTACACATGATACAGTACAAAGGACCAGCTGGTTCTTCTTCTTCTTCTTCTTAATATATTTTATAGTTAGCTACAGCCAACAAACCATTCTCTAAACAGACCATCCTGGTGCTGTGTTTGGCTGGTAATTGCACAACTTTAGTCATGATTTAAAAATATATTATATTTGGTTACTTTGCACATGCAGATGAAAGCTTAAGTCACAAGAT
This sequence comes from Sinocyclocheilus anshuiensis, assembly GCF_001515605.1. Lineage (NCBI taxonomy): Eukaryota > Metazoa > Chordata > Actinopteri > Cypriniformes > Cyprinidae > Sinocyclocheilus > Sinocyclocheilus anshuiensis. The sequence continues at coordinate 106,341 of NW_015539842.1, read as the reverse complement.
GTAGTTGAGACATTTTGTAATTCATGTGATACTGTAACAAACCCCTATCTACCCATATATTCTGTACTTCTGGCCTATATGCCGTAGTTTTGAACATGAGCTGGATGTCCTTTTGATACAGTGATTGCAGTCATCCTTGACAAAGTGAAGCAAGCATTTGAGTCAAGGTTGCTCTGGTTTGAAATGCATACGCCATAACGCGCTGACTACTAGACCATGATAAGTTTAATTACAGCCTCTAGTATCCTCATCTGTGATTATTAGCAGAAGTCATTCTGAATCTCTTGCGTCAAGCACACAAACTCACTTACACACAAAAGGAAGTTTAAATTGACCTTCATTCTTGTGATTTCACCTTTTCTCCTTCTCTGCGTTGGCCGCATGGAACGAACACAGCATAGGTTTGCCAGTCTGTGTCATTGATTCCATTGTTTTTGCCGATCCGTCTCTTAGGACACAAAGACTTATTTCCTTCACAATCACCTGCAGCACCCACTAGCCATTGTTTGGAAAGTTAAGAAAGGTAACCCACAATTTGATCAACCTTGTTTTGTCTCGCGAGATATGAAACCAGGACTTTGCAGCACAGACTTTTAAACCTGAGATTGCATTAATGTGGTTCAGAATGATTTTCCACCACACCACCTGACCACCTGGATGTGCTGACTCCACAAATAAAGGCTGTGTTATTGAAAAACTGAGAAAGAGATTTCTCTCTGGGTCTTCTGGATTCTATTAGCTGTGAAGGAAAAGCTATGAAGGAAAACATTTGGATTTTATTTTTCTTCTCCAGGGTGAGTGTATGGTAGTGCGTTCCTTCACACTCTCCACAAAGCATAACCTTTGACTTCAACCATGAAGTCATTTCTTGGTTTTCAGTTCTGGTGACTGCGCTGAGCACTCATGTCCATTTTTGCAACTTACTCTGAGTACATGTGAACTAACTTCTCCAGCTAGTTCAGTGAAGATCTTACAGTACACATGGACAATTGAGCACATATGTGACCCTGGACCACAAAACCAGTCTTAAGTAGCATGGGTATATTTGTAGCAATAGTCAACAATAAACTGTATGGGTCAAAATTATCGATATCTAGCGTAGCGTTAGTTCTGGCAGGTCACGTTAGTCAAGCTCGCATCAGCTGACTTTAAGCTGATCCCCATTTACCTATGGGAATACGACACCTATCTAAGCATTCATATATAAGGTCCCTCAGTATTATCAGCAGTTTTCACATTGCTCAATAGCTAATTACCCTCCTCCTTATCACTGCACTCCCTGCTCTCCCTGCTCTCATCCATGCTAGGCTGCATGGATGCACATAGAGTTCTTGCCCAGAATGGAACCATATCGCCAATCCAAACTGTATGCTAATTGTCAATCATCTTTGACGATAGTGGTCCTGACAGAATTTTCTTTTATCAAGTCAAGTCAAGTTTATTTGTACAGTGCTTTTCACGATACAAATCATTGCAAAGCAACTTTACAGCAAATTAAGTTTCTACAATATTTAGTGGTAGCTTATCAGTGGTGACTGTCAGTTAATGTACATATGGCAGAAATGTACAGAAAAATCAATTTAGCTCAACCTAAAATCCTGTCAATATTTTCCCTTTTATTTCTATAAAAAAGTGGTTTTCCAGAGCCTCTCTTTGTTACCTGTTCATTGTTAGTTCATGTTAGCTCAGGTCCATTAAGTAATATTAAAAATTACAACTTTTAATTTTAAATAATGTATGTTGAAATTAACATTAACTACAAAAGATAGTTTATATATTATTTTTTTATTTTTTTTTTTACAAAAAATAGATGGTTAACTAACTTCATAGTTAGTTCATGTTAACTAATGTAGTTAACTAATATTAACAAATGGAACCTTATTGTAAAGTGTTACCATAATAATAATAATAATGCATTAT
>NW_015539842.1:98908-100822 GCF_001515605.1 Sinocyclocheilus anshuiensis | reverse complement strand
GAGGAACTCATAGTGATGATAATCAGCTCCTCGAAAGCTGACCGTGCATGCTCCGCTCCCAAACAAACGACACACAAATCGTGTGTATCCCCCGCCGCCAGATATCGTGGGCAGGGAGGAACACAGCGTTTGTAATGCCGTTCGCTCGCCATAGACTTTTCATGATTGTTTTTTATATATGCTTGTGCGGACAGACAACAGTAAATAGACAGACACATACACAGAGCGCTACTGAAGAGCAGAAGCTGGTTTGCGCTCTGCCGGATGCGCTTTTATACTTTCTGGTGCTTACGTCACCCCGCTCGTGACGTCTCGCTACTCCATTGGACTGATTTGACACGTGCTTCAGAACGCGGTCACGCAAGGGCGTTCCCAAAGCGACTTCGACGCAGCTCGAGTTCCTGAAGGGGAAACACAGCAATACGTACCTATATCAACGTAATAAAAACGTGCCAGGGTTCACGTATTGAACCCCTGTTTTAGCGCCACTCAGTGGACATTTCTCTTTAAAACTGCGGCGAAACGTGCAGTAAGGTAGGTAAAAACGGTGTTGCAGAAAAGTACCTAGAGGAACGTATTTTTATGAGACTGGGTTGTTATTTTTACACATGATACAGTACAAAGGACCAGCTGGTTCTTCTTCTTCTTCTTCTTAATATATTTTATAGTTAGCTACAGCCAACAAACCATTCTCTAAACAGACCATCCTGGTGCTGTGTTTGGCTGGTAATTGCACAACTTTAGTCATGATTTAAAAATATATTATATTTGGTTACTTTGCACATGCAGATGAAAGCTTAAGTCACAAGATGTAGTTGAGACATTTTGTAATTCATGTGATACTGTAACAAACCCCTATCTACCCATATATTCTGTACTTCTGGCCTATATGCCGTAGTTTTGAACATGAGCTGGATGTCCTTTTGATACAGTGATTGCAGTCATCCTTGACAAAGTGAAGCAAGCATTTGAGTCAAGGTTGCTCTGGTTTGAAATGCATACGCCATAACGCGCTGACTACTAGACCATGATAAGTTTAATTACAGCCTCTAGTATCCTCATCTGTGATTATTAGCAGAAGTCATTCTGAATCTCTTGCGTCAAGCACACAAACTCACTTACACACAAAAGGAAGTTTAAATTGACCTTCATTCTTGTGATTTCACCTTTTCTCCTTCTCTGCGTTGGCCGCATGGAACGAACACAGCATAGGTTTGCCAGTCTGTGTCATTGATTCCATTGTTTTTGCCGATCCGTCTCTTAGGACACAAAGACTTATTTCTTTCACAATCACATGCAGCACCCCCTAGCCATTGTTTGGAAAGTTAAGAAGGGTAACCCACAATTTGATCAGGCTTGTTTTGTCTCGTGAGATATGAAACCAGGACTTTGCAGCACAGACTTTTAAACTTTTAATGTGGTTAATGTGGTTCAGAATGATTTTCCACCACACCACCTGACCACCTGGATGTGCTGACTCCACCTGTGTTATTTGTGTTATTGAAAAACTGAGAAAGAGATTTCTCTCTGGGTCTTCTGGATTCTATTAGCTGTGAAGGAAAAGCTATGAAGGAAAACATTTGGATTTTATTTTTCTTCTCCAGGGTGAGTGTATGGTAGTGCGTTCCTTCACACTCTCCACAAAGCATAACCTTTGACTTCAACCATGAAGTCATTTCTTGGTTTTCAGTTCTGGTGACTGCGCTGAGCACTCATGTCCATTTTTGCAACTTACACATGTGAAATGTGAACTAACTTCTCCAGCTAGTTCAGTGAAGATCTTACAGTACACATGGACAATTGATGTGACCCTGGACCCTGGACCACAAAACCAGTCTTAAGTAGCATGGGTATATTTGTAGCAATAGTCAACAATACATTGTATGGGTCAAAATTATCGATTTTTCTTTTATG
>NW_015539842.1:82681-98844 GCF_001515605.1 Sinocyclocheilus anshuiensis | reverse complement strand
CACCTATCTAAGCATTCATATATAAGGTCCCTCAGTATTATCAGCAGTTTTCACATTGCTCAATAGCTAATTACCCTCCTCCTTATCACTGCACTCCCTGCTCTCCCTGCTCTCATCCATGCTAGGCTGCATGGATGCACATAGAGTTCTTGCCCAGAATGGAACCATATCGCCAATCCAAACTGTATGCTAATTGTCAATCATCTTTGACGATAGTGGTCCTGACAGAATTTTCTTTTATCAAGTCAAGTCAAGTTTATTTGTACAGTGCTTTTCACGATACAAATCATTGCAAAGCAACTTTACAGCAAATTAAGTTTCTACAATATTTAGTGGTAGCTTATCAGTGGTGACTGTCAGTTAATGTACATATGGCAGAAATGTACAGAAAAATCAATTTAGCTCAACCTAAAATCCTGTCAATATTTTCCCTTTTATTTCTATAAAAAAGTGGTTTTCCAGAGCCTCTCTTTGTTACCTGTTCATTGTTAGTTCATGTTAGCTCAGGTCCATTAAGTAATATTAAAAATTACAACTTTTAATTTTAAATAATGTATGTTGAAATTAACATTAACTACAAAAGATAGTTTATATATTATTTTTTTATTTTTTTTTTTACAAAAAATAGATGGTTAACTAACTTCATAGTTAGTTCATGTTAACTAATGTAGTTAACTAATATTAACAAATGGAACCTTATTGTAAAGTGTTACCAAATAATGTAATTGAAATACTTGAAATAAATATATAATATAATGAACAAATTGCATAAACAGTATAATTAAGACAATTTGGGGGTGCACTGCAAATTATTTTTTCGAAAGTTGTTAATAAAACATTAAGTTTGAAAAGAAATAGCTATCACAGTCTTTCTACTTCAAAATGTCACATTTAATTCAATGTGTTACTTTTTGTTTCTTTATAACTTTGTCAAATTTACTGGCAAAACTGTTTCACCACCATTTTTTTCTTTTAACCTAATGTACATGGGCAAAAAAACAAGCAAAATGCACATTGAAGAACTTTTTGCAGAAATTATGCATTCCATCCTTAGTGAAGGGCAATCAATATCAAAATCATAATCAAATCTTAATCAAAACCCTGCATCTCAAAGAATAAAATAACATTACGACCCAATCACGACGCATTGACACACTCGCTTTATGTGATTATTGTGCTATAGATAGACACTTATTATATTCAAATCTTATTGTAGAAGTGCCAGTTACGCTTTTCCTAAGAGTCCTCATTTTTTAAAGCTCTTTTATTCTCACAGATTCTTAGATGTGCAACTCAAAGCTCCTTTTGAATGTAAAAATATTCTTTTTTGTCTGTGAGTGCTTAAGGAACCACAGCGGTGGGATTTCTCCTCTAATTACCAAAGTGTTGATGATGAAAAATGACAAAAATGCAAAAACTGCAAATAGATCCCAGACTGCCGTATGGAACGCGAGCGTTTAACATTCTGTCAGAGCCGACGGTGCTGTTCGCCTGATGCATGTCAACATCCTCTTTTGATGAAAGCAGCCGTTGAAATTCTCGCCACACTCTCGGCGGAAAAGAGCGGCAAAGAGAAAAAAGGCGGCGCTAGCGTGACAGCCACGCCACATTACTCAGCAGCTGCTGACTGATTGCATTTCACATGCAGCAGTAGCAAATCTCAAATTGCTAACCTTCTCTTTACACGCTCCACATTGTGACACGAGGGGACAAACCTGCCAGGACAGAAAAATTCCCGGTGTGTAGTGTATTTAGAATTGGCTATGTTTCATTTGTTGTTGACCCTCTGGGATATATACTTCTCAAGCTGGGTTATTTTCAATGCTGCACACCACAAGTGCTGTGTTTTTTTATGTTTGCAAAGACACAGGGACTTACGGGACTGTTAGGTGTGATAGGACTGTTTGCCGAATGGATTTTCACCCTATTGTGATGCTGGCGTTTAATTAGCTAAAACATTACAGCCCTTTCTGCTTGTTTTAATGCGTTGCCTGTTTTAGTTTCATTTATGCATTTGGCAGACATATTTATCCAAAACAACTTACAGTGCATCCAAGCTATACCTTTTTATCAGTATTCCCTGGGAACATGACATCGGTGTTGCTGGCGCTATGCTCTATCAGTGGAGCTACATGAGGGTTCTACATCAGTGAAGTGCAGAAGGAACTTGTGAAAGACAGCTTGCCAGATGTAATGTGCCCTGAAGTTGGCATCTCCCCAAGTATACTGGAGTTTTATAAAAGCTTTAGTTTCAGCCTAAAGGATATGCATTTTTGCATTCTTTTCAGCCACAATTAGCTCCGGACCTGAGCTCTGACCTCTGACTTCTCCTTCAAAATACCCAGTTTCTCCCACACTACTGAAATACTCTAATGTAGTGTGAGCTGCAATCACTCTTTTGGTCTCTGAGCTGCTACCTTCAGACTTTACTTTACTTTATTATTTTATTTTATAATAAAATAATATTAATTTTGTAATATACATTGTACCTTTTACTCTGATTGAAATGGCATAACATTTATAGTGAAGACAATAATAATTAGAATATTTGTATTATTCATTAAATAATTTATTGTATTATTTTAAATATTACATTTTATTTAAATTTTAATACATTTATTTGATTACATTTTTTATAATGTTGCTTGTTTTATTGTGTTGAATGATAAATCAAACTAAAATGGCAAACATTTATCTTGAAGAAAAAAGTAATTTGAATAATGAATGAATTAATTGAAAAATATATATAAAATTTATTTGATTAAAATGTGCAAAATCATATAAATGTTTCAAATGAGAACAGACCAACGTTTTTAAAACTTGTTTCAAACTTTCAAAAATACAAACCACATTTAGAATAATTTGGAAAATGTGGAATTGTGACATATTAATTTAAATATTTATGAATATTTAAAATATTTATCAACATGAATTATGAATGTGAACATTTTTAAAAACTAAGCTCCCGAATTTAAACTTAGGCTACTGTGTTGTGAGTACTTTAACTGAGACTGAATTTTCAGTTTTTTAAAAGATTGCATGTGCAAAAGATATTTCATCCCCAATTCCTCAAGAATCTTATACTTTAAAATGTCACTTCAGTAAAATGACGACAGTCATTCCTAGACTCTCTTTCAAGTTTTAACTTTTCAAATAGTCTCAATTACTAAAATGACCCATAACTTATCTTCCCTTGAGCATGAGCTTCAAGAATGACTGGACAGAATAAAAAAAAAGTCATTCTGGCTAGAAAGTGTCTTTTTAGCTGCAAATGCCATCTTGAAGAGCCCCCTGGAACACATCTTGAGAAAGAAACTTGGCTCTTGTTAGAGGTGCGAGACCGCAGCTCGAGAACCTCAGTCTGAAATCCCTCCGTGAGAGCGAGTGATGAGCTGGTCTCTTTCTCAGATTATGTTTTAATTAACACTGCCTAACAAAAAGCTTTTCTCTCGCACATAATGCTCTTTGTTGCTTTCTTATTGCATCATTGGTGTGATGCCATGTTTTTTTATAGGCTTGTTTATTAATGTATGTAAGTCTTTCTTTCTGATCACACATCACAGAGAATACAAAGAGCATGTCCTGCAAGCTCACAAAAAAATCTGAATTCTTTAGATGGCTCTATCTTTGACCCAACACACCCTCTGTTCCTCTTTTTATGACATTTGGGAGAGCTCTCTCAGCTTGGGCCTGGATTTGACTTTCATCAGGCTAAGGTTATGGTTAGAGAGAGGGAAAAGAGAGAATGTTTGCCAATGAGAACAGAAGAGCGAGGCCAAGACGGAAAGACAGGAGAAGAGAGAGCTAGATTCTTCCCAGATCCCTTGAGGATGAGTGAGAGAGGAAATAAGAACAACCTTGCACACAACTCTGCATCTGTCTCCTCTACTGGTGCATATCCAATCACCTGCTTTTCCTGAACTATGACCACCGGGGGAATTCAGCGCACTGTCTAATCTATGGAGCTTATCGTAAAACAGTCTGTAATCACCGCGTGCCTTTTTCTCCATGACCACAGGATAATTCCTCACCTCAAAATTAGTATTCTGTCATTATTTACTCACCCTCATGTTGTTCCAAACCCTTACATTGTTATTCTATTCGGGAAACACACGAGGAGATCATGCTGCTTTTTGACTACAAAACACATTATTAGAAAGTATGACCTCATTTTTTGAACATGCTTTGATTTTGATTTTTCAATTGTTACTATACAAGTTCTGCTCATTTCAGAGTTTCTATCTTGTATATGATATATATAACAAAACCAATAAAAAAAAAAAACACCATACAAATAATCCATACATTAATTTGACTATGATTGTGAAGCTTTAAAAGGGACAGAAATTACCCATAAGGTAATGCAGTTGGCTCGTGTGATATTGTCCAATCATCTAATGTGCAAGTTTTGTCTCATTTGTTATGTATTGAAACATTTTGGATAATGAAAAAAGCTATAGTCCATACATTCATTTTGACCATGATTGTGAAGCTTTAATAAGGACAAAAGCACATAATGGTAACTCAATTGATTTGTGATATTTTCCAAGTCTTCAATATGTTTTATTTTGAAATTCAAAACTAACATTTGTCTTCAGAAATTAATTTAAAAAGCACCATAAAACAGTCCATTCATTAATTTCATCAACCCATAAAGGTAATGCAGTAATATTTTCCAATCATCTAATGTGCAGGTTTCTATCTTGTTTTGCCTCAGTTGTTATATATTGATACATTTTGGATAAAAAACAAAATACTATTAAAAGTTATGTTTAAAAAACATACAAAATAGTCCATACATTCGTTTTGACCATGATTGTGAAGCTAAAAAACTTATAATGGTAATGCAGTTGATTTGTGATGTTTTCCATGTACAGTAATTGGTCTTACCTATATTTCTCAACATGACAAAGTGAGATAATTATGATTTTTAGTCAACCTATCTGCACTGTCAACAGGATCCCAACAGATGAATGACAAAATTGAAGATGTACCTGGGATTAAACAAAACACATTGTAAAATATCATATTTGTCCACATAATTGCATTTAATTCATGGTCGAAGAGATATATCATATAGTACTGTAGAAATATCAAAATGGCAATACATCTGTAAAGACTTGACCACAAAAATGTAATCTTAGGGTGCATTTGCACGAAAAAAAGAACGTTTTTCCTTTGCATTTTTCTTGTACAGATGACAACGTTGTCAAAACGATCCCTGTTCACATGGACCTGCGAAAAAAAAGAAAGAAAAAACCCCCCCGCTGTATTAATGCATGCCAGGCCAGTAGTTGGTGATGTCACATTGTAAAGAAACACTACGCAAACACATAATATACATGTGCAGGACATCACCAGTTTTACAAATCTGCGTACACGAAAACAATAGCGGTATCATTTTCAAAAACGTGCACTTTGAAGCCCACTTTCAAAAGTGTTTTCAGGCCTCCAAAATGCTGTTGTTGTGTAAATGAATGACCAAAATGCATAACAAGTTTTCTGTTTTTGCCTGAAAACAGTGTTGTGTAAATGGCCCCTGTTGTATTCATTTCATTTGCTAACTGTGATATAATTAACAATTTAATTACCCGATTTGTAAATGGTCTTTTGCACATGCTCAGTTGCTCGCTCATTCTCCACCTCTCATGTGCTGCAGGTGTGACACCTCTATAAAAACATCCTCCCAGTTATTTGCACCCTGCGTTTGCACAGCATGGTGGATGTGCATTTGATTGAAGTGATGTATTTAAATCAAATCTGGCTATATGCCCGATTATAACACTCCCCTCTATCATTTTATCATAATTTGATGCCAGCCGTAATCACTTGAAAATGAACACAAACGTCTCTTTTACAAACAACTTGTTTACTGCCTGATTTCGGTAGGAGTAATATTACAACGTTAATTGATTCAGGCAATTTACACTGACTTTTGTGCACTCTATAATGAAACTAATTTACATAAAAAGAAGACGTGTTTGTGCTAAAAAGTAAAACGATTATTATGAAATGCATATGATGTAGCATTAACGGCACATTTAGTAAATGAGTTTTGTGCTAAAATACCCAGGTCAAAAGTGGCGCGACTGTTTATTAAATTCACCCCATTATGTCATTCTTTTGGGTACATGGATGTGGTGTGGATGCATTGTCTGAAATAGTTTAAGTAGGGTCACATGTAGCAGGATTTTAAATTTACGCTTCCTGTTACAATAATCCATTCTGTCTAACTGCGTTCCTGACACTGAATCAAATTAATTTGTTTTTAAACTGCTTCATGGAAGAGCAGCCATAATGTAATTACCGTAAGAAACATGCTCATGTTGCAGGGATGAATGGACAGGAAGTGGATATTTACAGGTAACTTAATTACTCTCATGGGATGAAACACATCTAGGCCAAAGAGATGAGGATTCTGGGCTATTAGGACATGGCTGAGAGTCCTATTCAAAATAAAAATGTGGACGGGAGAAAGAAAAAAACAGGGTATTATTTTGTGAGGATGCTGGAAGGAAACCCATTTTTCATACCTGCAGTGCTGCATTGTTAGCGTGAACATCACACTCTGCAGCAGGACATAATGAATGTGATTTTCACAAGAGGCTCGGGAAGCGATCAGCCTGTCTACACCGCTGACTGACAGTACAGCAACATGAATCAATATGGCAGACCGTCGTAGAGGTTGCTGCTTTGTTGTTTGTTACAGGACAGAGAAACTGGTATTTATTGTCTCTCAAAGGAAAAACAATCCATTAAAACAGTGTTTCTCAAATCTGTCCTGCAGACAACCCCGCCATTGCACATTTTGGATGGCTCCTTTTAATAAAACATCCGTGTATATATTTTGTTAAATTTGACTGATTAATGTTGTAACAGAATCAGAATCAGGTGTTTCAAAGAACTGCGTAATAAATTAATTGAAAAATATAAAGAATAGGGTACCTTTTCTGAGGAGGCAGTAAAATAGATTTGAGCAATTCACAGGAAACAGTGCCTTTCAGTCCATTCATACCTCCATCTAGAAAGTGAAATGAGTTTTCTCAGACCACGACTTTGAGCTTCTGTGAGGGTCAGGAAAGGTAGAAGTAACATCTTTAAATAGGTCTGAAGTACAGTGAAAATGGACAAAGAGATTGTTCCAGAGCAGTGCACAAAGAGTACAATAGAAACACACACAGACAACACAAATAGTCCACAAAACCTCCACACCACAATGGCGTCCCTAATACAATGCAACATTATAGAAGAGCAAAACATCCGATCCAACTCATCAGCTCATTAGTAGAGACTCCAAGACTCAAAATCGGTGTGTCCGATAAGGCAGACATCCAGAATGTGCAGTGGTTGGGGTCTCTCCAGAACAGGTTTGATAAGCTGGGCATTAAAATAATATATTGCAGTATGTGTGCCACCTTGAAGTGCATTAATTTGTGATAATGACTGGCTACTTATACAACAAATATGTGAATAAAACATTTTAGCTGAGTTGTTTTATAAAGTATTTGTAAAGCTGCTAACACGTTTCCACTAAGTTAAAGCTATTTTGACTTAAATATCTATAATCTATTAATGTAGAGCGTAATCTCCACAGCTCTATTGGTCTAATCTCTGTGCCTCTGCTTTATGCTTTCTGTCAGGTAGACAAAGTTGTCAGTAAGGTTGGCAAAGCCATTTTCGGTTGTCAATAGAACGGAGGGGGAGTGCTGAGCGTCTCAATAGAAAAGGAGAAATTACAGCGTGACTGAGCTCAGTAGAGACCCGTCCTACTGATGATGGATCGACATTCCAAGGAGCCTTCGCCCATCTCTCTCTCTACCCCATTTCTGCCATACTGATTGAAAGACATTCAGGGGGCTACAGATAGATTGAAACAGAGAAATAGAGGGAGAGTGAGAATGTAAGTAAAGGCTGACTGTGTAGATGAGAAGAATGGAGCTATTCAAACAGTGCTGTGAGCTACAGGTGAAAGGCTAATACGAGTTTTCAGGAGAAGAAAGAAGAGAGAAAAACAGTACTTTTCCCCCTTTTTTCTAGGAAGGGCTTTGGATTATTGTATTGAGTAACACTGACACTGTCCGGATTCTGTTATGACCTAATCAGAAGATGCTGAATCAGAATGGACTGCATAAGCCATTTCAAAGACCGGTTTAAACTACAAACAATTTCTGACATTTTCTAAGGCAAATTTTTAATGTATGGTTGCAATAGCACATACCATATGAAGTATAGTGTTTACAATATACAATGTATTGTATAGTACAGTGAATTTGCCCATCTTAATGTTTTACAAGTTACAAACTAACGAGAAGGGTCTGGCTGCAGCTTCGCACTTGCACTCTCAGACTTGCATTCTCAGACTTGCATTCTCAGACACTTGCGCTTCCGCTAGCGACGTCACTTGCAGGCTTTATTTTTTATTTTGTTCTATTTATTGATTACTTTTTGTTTGAATCTCTCAACATTTTACAACAGTAGCCAGGTGGTGAAGACAAGGCAAAAGAAACTAAATTACAATGTCACTTGCAATCGCCACTTGCACTCTCCGATACCTGCGACTTCACTTGCAATCGACACAAATCGTGCGTGTTGCCAATGGAGACAAGACGCTGTGGTGGTGATTAAACGATTACAACTAATTTAGTACTATAACATACAGGGTCCTGCAAGAAAAAGACAAGACCCGCAAATCCGTCACCACAGAACAGCAGAATATGAACGCAATGCACAAAGTCTCTCGTTAAGCGTTTTCCTCCTGTAGAAAAACATAAACACTTAACATAGCAGCTAGACCCTCTTGAAACTAACACACAACACACGCAGAATTTTAGAACAAGAACATTTTAAAATGAAAATATATTCAAGTATTTATTCAAAAATATTAATCAGCATAACTACACAGAAGTAATTTTAAAGGTCAAATCTGGGAAGCTCTTCAAGGCAACGACCTTTTCACTTTTTACCGTGAATATAGCGAAAGTTAATCGAGGGTGTCAATGAAGGGCAATGGAAAAATGGCCAAGATCTTGGAATGACCCTGTAAAGCAAGAGTGCAGCAGTGTCTAAAGGTCAGATCAATTGCATTGGCCGGCCATCATGATCAAAAGCTTTTAAAACTCCAAAAAATTGCAGAAGCAGCACATTGAATCAAAGACATCGAGTGATCTATTCATCTGCTGATAGGGGAGCTCAAGTCTCTATACTCCACCACGCTTGCGTTTCTGATCTACAGTTTAATGATCATGTCAGCATTTTAAGACTTTCGTCCTATCAGACATATGCTATACTATCCTCTCTTCAATTCTTCCCACAGCCAAAACTTCATCTATCAATTAATTGAATAACTTTGCACTCCTGATATGCTGATGTGACTTGGAAAGCTATTTTAGATCATATTCAAGGTCTTAAAAGTATTTAACATAATATTTTAAAGTAAAATATAATTTTACTTGAAGTTCATTAACTTAATTTAGTACATATTCTCCTTAAAGTTCTGATGTCTGTGAGTATTTCTCTGTAGTCTGACAAACTGCATCAGGTATAGCTAGTCTCTTATTTTTAAAAATAAAGTTTCTTCAGCAGTTTCTTATCAGAAATTACGGAGTTGGCTATATGGTTCATAGGCGATGTTGAAAACTTTGTGAATTACTGTAATGCATGGCCTTTGTTGTTTTCATGCTTTTATGAAATGATAAAATTAAAATGTTTAATACATAGTTACACACACACGCACGCACGTGCACACACTGGCAGACAGATAGATTCAGATATTAACAAATGTATAACATTTTATTCTAAAAATTCTAAAAGTATTTATATTATATTATATTATATTATAGTCTGAACTGTAAAACTCTTTTATTCATACTACATTCTTTATTTTTAAAAGTGTATACACTGAAAAAAATATTTGGTGTTGAAACAATTTTCACTCAGAAATACAAACATTACAAAGAAATGTAAGACAAGTAACACACTTAATTAAACACATTGAATTTTAAAGTAGAAGAACTGAAATAGTATTTTCTTGTAAAACATACTCAAATAGTCTTTCACTATTTACGATTTCGAAACATTTTTTTTTTTTTACAGCGTAGCTACTTAGATCACTTTCTTGCAATTAAGACTGCATCACAGACCTTAAGCTGCATTTCCGGCATTATAAAAAAAAAAAAAACTAGTGAATTTCCTATGGCATTTTCTATTTTTTAGTAAATGCTGACATTGGCTTTTTGAAATGAAGCACCAGTAGTGACTGAATTAATATGATATTTTTGCCAGCCCCACAAAACATGACTTATCCTTTAGTTTTGACCATGCTGAACTGTTCTGTTATGTTTCAGACAAACTAACGGTTAAATATTCTGATTTCTTTGGGGAAATACAGCCCTTTGAAATAAATAGATGCGTTTGGCCATTGTCTATAGTAAAATGTGAATGACAAAATACTTTTCCAAACTAAACCCGAATGCATTTGATTTATCAGAATAAAAATGTGAATATGCTCAATTCCTAAATGTAATTTCACCAATGCTGAATTTCTGATGAAAGCTTGAATGGTGATCCTGAATCAGCAACTTTGTTTTGCAACATTCAAGTGTCAGAATATAATATTTATGAGGGAAATCCATTAATGCTTCATTTAGGAGGAAGGGCAATCAGGAATCCCAGTCAAGAATCTCTTCCGAGGCTATAAATCCCTGCATTAAAGAGGATCAATAGACAGTTTTTAAATGGCAGCCAATTACTCAAAAAAAAAAAAAAAAAACGAGTGTAGAGTTTTTTCTTTTTACAAGAGTTTCAAAAAGAGGCCTTTTTAGATTGCTCTTATTTGCAGTTGATTGATGGTTTTTATTTTTAACTGTGAGATCTGAGTGATATTCTGTACATTCGAGTCACACACAGGATTCATTTTACAACAACAACATCAATAATAATAATAAACATAATAATAAATAATAATGATTAATAATAGTTAAACATTACACCGTTCATCAAATTTGCTGAATAAAATCCAATATTTTTGGGGTGCTGATTCCAAACATAGTCACTGTTTTGCTCTAGCAAGTCATACTTTCTCACAAAATATGATGCAGTTTGTAGCATTTTTCCTCCCAACAACCATAAGGTGAAGAAATCTTGTATTATCCCTTAATCTTTCAAGAACAAAATAAATAAAAGCCACAAAAACAGATGAATCCTATCTTCCTTTGAGGCAGGTTACAACTGTTTGTTCAATTCTCAGCTAATTTCACATTTGTGAATGTTTCTGATGATATTATTTTATGCGTAATCTTGAGTTCAAGGTTAAAATGATGGCAAGTGACATAATTTTAAAAGAAAATGCAGACATATACCAGATGTTTTCTGCTGCATATGTGGGTATAATACAACCAAACAGCAACAGAAAATTACAGTTTTTGTGACAAAAAATTATTTTTATTTATAAACTAATATTTATGCGAAGGTCTTCATCATTATATTTAGTATTGAAGTTTTTTGTACAGTTTTTACAGTTTTACACTGGATATATGATTTTACTGTTGTTGAAATATTATGTATATTTTTAATATTTGGAGTTAGATTTGCATTTTTATTTTCTGCATGTCATTTGTATTTACATATTTAGTCATTTTGTTGTGTGTTTTGTCATTTAAATTTTTTGTCGTCTTTAAATGTCTATAAAGTTTTTATTAATTTTATTTATTTTTTAAGTTATTTTAGTACATCAAGTTCAAGTACATTTAGTTCAAGTTAAACTAAAAGAAATACAGAAAGGTTGCCTTGGAAACTAAAATAAACTGAAATAAAACAAGTTACATTTTATTTTTTTACATTTATTTAAAGTAACAAGCTTTAGTTTTCATTTTAGTTAACTATAATAACCCTGATTTAACTGCTTTTTTTTGCAAATCAGCATTTTTTTCCTCTAAGATGCAGAGCTGTGTTATCAATGTGTCTTCAGAATTTACCTATATATAATTTCAGTCCAAAAACCGCATTGGATGTCTCCATGCTGGCTTGTATTTTAGCCTCAACTGTGCAGCTCCATGTCAGATATATTTGACCTTTGTTCCTGTCTTCCCCTCTCGTGTCCAGAAAAAGGTCTGCTTTCTGACTATCTGTACAGAGCTCCTCAGGCGATGACCATTTCAACAGCAGATATTGCATGCAGCTCTCCCAAAGTACGTAACCCTTTCACTTTGTTGTTTTCTTTATGTGTAGTTTAAATGTGCCTTGGCATGATGCTTCACACCACTTGTCGATAAATGCTTTATTTGGCATGCTGTGGGTTTTGAAGGCTTTGTTTTAGTGATCCAAATCTGTTGCAGATTCTGAGATCTACAGTACACAGCGTTTCTTTAAAAAGATCAGCAGGTCTGTGAAGATCTGCATAAAATTGTCTAGCTGTGTGACCCCCTATACGGTCTGACATTTGGTCCCAGTGTACTTATAATGTACCAGACGCTTTCCACAAATAAAGTACAAAATAGGGCTTGAATCTCCTAAAGTAAGGGTTTTTTTTTTCCAAGAAATGAGCACTTCACCTTTAGAAAATGTCGAAATCAAAGTTCAGTCTTTTCTTAGACAGGCTACAATGTTTGAAAGATTAAACATTGATTTATGCGATTTAGTTTTAGCTATAGACAGTAGATAAACATTAAACATTAAATTAAATCAAACTCTCTCTCTCTCTCAAAAAAAAAAAATCGTATTTGTGCCTCTAATGCAGGGCTGTCCAAACTCGGGTCCTGGAGGGCCGGTGTCCTGCAGAGTTTAGTTCCAACTTGCCTCAACACACCTGACTGGAAGTTTCTATGCCTAGTAAGAGCTTGATTAGCTGGTTCAGGTGTGTTTAATGAGGGTTGGAGCTAAACTCTGCAGGACACCGGCCCTCTAGGACCGAGTTTGGACAGCCCTGCTCTAAGGCAGTGGTTCCCAACCCTGGTCCTGGATGCACCCCAACACTGCACATTTTGCGTGTCTCCTTTCTCTGACACACCGATTTCAGGTTTTGGAGTCTCTACTAATGAGCTGATGATCTGAATCAGGTGTGTTTGATTAAGGAGACATGCAAAACACACAGTGTTGGGGTGCCTCCAGGACCAGGGTTGGGAACCACTGCTCTAAGGCTTCAAAAAAGTCACGAGACACCAATGTCCTGGAAAATACTATAGTAAAGCCATAGTCTTGGTCTCTGTATTTTGTGTGCAGACAGTATAGCACACTAGTTCTGCAGTCTATGCAGTGTAAGGTGAGAAACTTTCTGTGCTTGAGGTGTGAGAGAAAGCATGAAAAGGATATTAGTTTGCATTGGACTGGAGTGTGTGTCTGTATGTGTATGTGTGTGTGCCAGCATTTGCAGATCTAATGCAGTGTAAATGATGGTAAAAAGGTCTGTGTGCGTTTTGGTCGCAGAAAATTATTGTAAGTCACATTTTAAGTTGTAAAACCAGTTGTGCAAGGTATTTTATGTGTGTGTGTGGTTTCGCAATCCAGAGCAGAGCTTTCACACTGAAGGAAATTCACTGTAACGGCTCACATATTGCAGTGAAACCAATCAGTATTCATGTAGCAGTAACCAGCCTAAGGCCACTGTACTGCAGCTACTCTGCACATCTTTCTTTCTTTCTTTCTTTCTTTCTTTCTTTCTTTCTTTCTTTCTTTCTTTCTTTCTTTCTTTGTGGTTCTATATTTTTGGAAAATTGCTAATAAAGAGCTATTTAAATTCCATCAGTTCCTTGCTTCCTTAAAGGGGTCATATGATGCTTTTTTAAAGATCATTATTTTGTTTTGGGTTTGAGACTTTAGTCTTTGCAACTTCAGGGATCTTATCTATGCACAATCAGCTTGTAACACTCCAAAGAGAAAGGAAAACTTGAAATCGCATCATATGACCCCTTTAAGTTCATGCTTTTTTCTACAACTTTTGCTTTGCCTGAAAAATAATAGCTACAACAATAACAAGCATATTTTCATGTAGCTTTTATTTGTCATTCTGATAACTCATGCTTGAACTATATTATTAATATAATTACCTTCATTTTGGACCATTAGTCAACAAATCCTTGGCAAACTCTGGAAGTGTAATGATTGCTGCCGACATGAAGGGTCACCTTGAATTTAATCAAGCTGGGAGCTCGCTAAATACTGGCTCACTCACAGATTCAAGTAATTTCAAGTTCATTCTGATTTGAACGTGAAAGTAGTGGTTTTCGTGTGGGTGTGCTATTTAATTCCATTCACACCGTTTTATGGTAAAATTGGCGGAGCGGTTGAAAACATTCAGCCAATCACAATAAGATAGAGGCTCGTCCATGTGACTTTTTACCTGTATTTTGCCTTTCGCATTCATGCTTCAGAATCTCAATGAGAACACCGTAAGCTCAAGATAGGCTAAAGAGATGCTGGTTTCCTCTGCAATTTTTACATTTTATCCTCATTTTTGTTTTTTAAAAGGCTTTGCCTCCTCAGAGAAAAGTTGCTGTTTAGATTTAGGCTTCTTGCATCACATAATACATTTTACCAGATTTAATTATTGTGATTATCTTGATTATCATGAGATTTGATTTGACAAGGAGCTGGATGACATCCAACTCAAAATAAATGATTTATACAGATGCACACTGACAAACTGGATGCACTCCACAGGCGCGCGGTTGTAATTAGATTTCCATTGCTATACTCTGGCATTAGATCATTCCTAAATGTCTTCAGATGAGTGACATGATGAAAAGTGATCCAAACAAATGCGTTCCACTCTCACTAATTAAGAGTGCAAGAAAGTGTTTCTCTTCCTCATGTGTGGGGGGCCATCAAGGAATAGATTTATTCCATAAGATGAGCTTTAGTCAGAAGCAGGTGGGCGGATCGGATGAAAGGTATATGCGCTTAATCTTCTGCAAACAGCGTTTGCCGAGCACATGACAGCAAACTCGCTTTCAGACAGGTGTACAAATTGTAAGAAAATGAAGAGCCATAATATATATATTAGGAATAATTAATTATAAAAAATATATCTTAACTTATTTTAAAATGCCATTAATTCCTGATAGCAATTTAAAAATAATAATAAAATAAATGTAATTTAAATTGTAACAATATTTCTGTTTTTACTGTATTTTAAGATTTAATGAGTGATTTTAAAGTGGCTTATTTCAAAAAAACATTTAAAAAATCAAAACATTTGAAAAACTGCAAAAAAAAAAAACTGCAAAAAAATCTTGTAAATTCTCTTTTCATTTTGTAAAATAATAGCATGCATGTTTAGAACAGCATGAATGAAAAAAGTATAAATAAAATAAAAATCCTGTAAGTTGTATTGTTGCTTAGTGAATAAGCAGTTTTTTTCAAAATATCACAGTTTTTACTGTAATTTCGATTGCATAAATTCAACTTTTTTTCTGAGAATAAGAGACTTCCCTTAAAGCATTAAAAACTCAATTATTCCAAATGTTTGACCGGGATGAGTGACATGATGAAAAGTGATCCAAACAAATGCGTTCCACTCTCACTAATTAAGAGTGCAAGAAAGTGTTTCTCTTCCTCATGTGTGGGGGGCCATCAAGGAATAGATTTATTCCATAAGATGAGCTTTAGTCAGAAGCAGGTGGGCGGATCGGATGAAAGGTATATGCGCTTAATCTTCTGCAAACAGCGTTTGCCGAGCACATGACAGCAAACTCGCTTTCAGACAGGTGTACAAATTGTAAGAAAATGAAGAGCCATAATTTGATCTAGTCATATGTGTTTTTTAGAGAAAGAAAAAAAGTGTTTGGAATCAATTTGTAAAAAAAACATGGATTTTAAAAATTAATTGCAGTTTCTGGTAGCATTTATTTGTACACAGTGTCTGTGATGTTTTTGTGATTTTATTTGATATTGAATAACTACTTTTCACAATCAGAATCAAATGGCGGTGTACTCATCACACAAAACTCCTTTCTTTCTTTCTTTCTTTCTTTCTTTCTTTCTTTCTTTCTTTCTTTCTTTCTTTCTTTCTTTCTTTCTTTCTTTCTTTCTTTCTTTCTTTCTTTCTTTCTTTCTTTCTTTCTTTCTTTCTTTCTTTCTTTCTTTCTTTCTTTCTTTCTTTCTTTCTTTCTTTCTTTCTTTCTTTCTTTCTTTCTGTCACTATAAATGTCAGTGCACACTGCCACTCAAAA
>NW_015539842.1:81303-82671 GCF_001515605.1 Sinocyclocheilus anshuiensis | reverse complement strand
TTTTTTTCTGAGAATAAGAGACTTCCCTTAAAGCATTAAAAACTCAATTATTCCAAATGTTTGACCGGCAGTGTATGTAAAAAGCTGCGAGCAAATTCTTCAAAATTCCCTTTTTGTGTTTGACAGAAAATTACAGCATACAGGTTTGGAATGACATTAATAAAAAATCTCAAATTTTATAAGCTCTACTGTGAGTGTTTAGTGGATAGGCAGGTTATTGCACTCAATATGGTATGCAACTGTTGAATGAATTCGTCCATTAAAGTTTGAATTACAATAACAGCCAATGTCTGCCAGTGACAAGGACCAAGTCAGGGTCTCTGATCCCATAACCATGACCTTGTCCTCGCTTTCATCCTCTGCAAACGGTGAGGTGATATCGGTGTATGTACCAATTTGCAATTCAAATGATGGATATTGACTTCAAACTGTGCCTACAGCGACCGTGAGCCGTGCAATATGTGTATCAGCCACAATTCCCCAGTCACTCCTCCACAGGGCATTGTCCATGACTCTTAGATGGATAGAGAGTGTCAACATCTGTTTAGGTGGCAGAGTGGAAAAAAGGGAGAAAGAAACAATTTGGGCAGGTTATTCTTTGGGGAATTTGGGAGTAAGTCAATCTGATGAGTGTCGCCTAAATGCGCAAACACACACACACAAACAAACAAACACCTCAGTGCAACACTTACGCTAATATAGTCATCTGATATCAGACCGTTTCATGGAAGCTCCCAGGTGTTAGTCCTTCATTATGACATGACGGATAAATGGGCCGAGCTGCTTATGTGCCTTATGGAATATTAATAGTCTTTATAATGCAAGACCTGTCCCCCTGTTTGCACACCCACCCTGTTTCAGCTAAATGAG
Organism: Sinocyclocheilus anshuiensis; assembly: GCF_001515605.1. Taxonomy (NCBI): domain Eukaryota; kingdom Metazoa; phylum Chordata; class Actinopteri; order Cypriniformes; family Cyprinidae; genus Sinocyclocheilus; species Sinocyclocheilus anshuiensis. Next base: position 81,801 of record NW_015539842.1, on the reverse strand, counting down.
CCTGAATTATGAATTATTTAAACTTGTGTTATTTTAAACAAGACTAATAACTCCTTGAGGACATTAGCACCAAGGTGATGTGTGTCGTTAACAAGAGCTTTACAAATGCTACTGGAGAGAAATCTCCCCAAAGAACATGCAAATAATGCGTATAGCTACATCTTCAGACTAAACCAAGGCCACGGACATTGACATCTACAGATTTTCTAAAGAGATATTCTCGATTACTGGACTGAAAAGACAAGCGCGAGGGATGGAAACATGCTTTATGCTGTAGTATTGTCAAGCTTTTAAAGAGCTTCATTGTAGAAGTGGATCAATAAGTGACAATTAGCTTCTTGTGTCAGTCTCAGTTGGAAATCTTTCTTTAAAAGTAAAGTATATGCTTTTAAGTGAGAATGGGAATAGTGTGTCAGTCAGTGTCTGCTGACTATATTGTTAAATCTGTTGCTTCGTGGTAATTTACTGGCCATCAATACATTTGGGGGGGGGGGGAAT
>NW_015539842.1:70268-81270 GCF_001515605.1 Sinocyclocheilus anshuiensis | reverse complement strand
GGGGGGGGGAATAGGTGTTTGTAGAAATGACACAAAGTCTTCTTTTTTTATAATAAAAATTTTAATTATTTTTTTTTTTTATTATAATATATACACTACCATTCAAAAGTTTCAAAGGTTTGGAGTCATTACAATACGTGTATACTATTTTTTTAAATTAAAATAAATGTTTTTATTATTCAAATGTTATTCTTCAAAATTTGTTAATTTCTGTTCTTCATACTTCATTAATCAGCATAGCAATTTTCAAGAAATAATAACAATAGGAAGAAATGTCTCATGAGTATCAAATCAACATATTCAGAATGATTTCTGAAGGATCATGTGACATTGAAGACTGGAGTGGTGATGATGATGAAAATTCAGCTTTTCCATTACAGAAAAAAATATATGTAAAATGAATTAAAATATTAAATTTATTTTAAACTGTTTAATATTTTACAATTTCACTGTATTTATATTAAATAAATGCAGGATCAGTGTGTGTGTGTGTTTATTTATTTTTATTTTTTTTATTATTTTTTTATCCTATTAACTACAGTAACATTAGTCAGCTATCTCGTTTACTCTATCCTGCCAAAAATACATCAAAACCCTGCTTGCAATGTCCATTTCCATGGTGACAGTGAGTTCTCTGATTGGTGGATTTCACTTCATAATTGTCAATAATGGTAGTATTTTTGGAACTGGACCTCTTTTAATAATAATGTTAATATGGAGGGGAAAAAAAAGACTCGATATGAAACTGATTACAAAAGCATGCACCAGAGCTCTGTCTCTACTATGGTAGTTCTGTCTCAAAAAGTTTATACAATAACTCAAAAAATAAATTTTGGATATTCATTTTTTATTTTTTTACCTCCAGACCTTCACAAAAAAAGTCCTTGCAAGGACCTCAAGAAGCACTCCTACACATGCACTTACAAATGCATACACACACACACACACACACACACACACCCTGAAGCAAAACCAGATGTACAAACACACACACGCACGCGCACACACAGGTGACCGACCACAAAGCCTGCCCCACTGTCAATACAATTATTGTGCTCAATTGTTTTGATGAATATTTCATTATGTGTGCATTTCTTGTTTAGCCAGAGCATTCAGGGGTTCTGACTCGAAGTTCAGATGAGACACACACAATTACATTCCGTTGCTGAGAGAAGCAACTGCACTCTGTCCCCTTCTAAACTCCATTAATGAAGGAAATAATATTTCATATGGGATCCCCAGTGAGACATGGCTACTAAATTATTAATACATGCCTGTGTGTGTGTTTAAGTATGTGTATATTTTTCAACGTCTATTGAGACTACAATGCAGCTTGAGGATGATGTTAAACACTCTCTTTCTTTTCCTCCTTCCTCCTCTTTCTCTCTATCTCTCTCATGCACTCGTTTTTTTGTCTGCAAGCATCATTTCTATTCACACAGCAACACAAACACTCTCCCTCATAAACACACTATTAGATTATGGAAATGAGAGCAGGGAGCATCTATTCCAGCTTAATTCCTAAAGGAAGGCTTTTTATCTGAACTAATAAATATAAAACATCACTGCATCAGGTGTTTTGTGAAGGCTATTGTGTAAATATAATGCAGAATATGGAATAATAAGCACAGTATCTAATGGGGAAACGCTAACACGCCTGACACAGCGCCTCATTAATGCTCTTCAGAGACTTTATTTCTGATGATCAAAAGACTATCAACAGACTCACTGATGCGACGCTATTACTGAAATTACGGAATACATCTGAGGTTATGATATACTGTCACAAACAATTGGCTGGGAAATGCAGAAACCAGTTTGAAGAAGCTTGTAGCAGCGAATTGTTGCGTGAGAGATGGAGGACGGGATTCTTAGTTCTCTGACTGGGGTGGTTTTTGACTGGAGGGTCAGACACTAACTAACTTTGTGGGAACCGAGACCTGGAAAATTAGCATGTAGGAGTCATAATGAGTCATTTTATATCACAGTATAATCTGTATATATTACAAATTTTCTTTGGTGGAAATTCTCTGGAAAAATAGATGACGTCTGTTTTTGGTTAATTCAGTGAATTAAACACATTGCAAATTAAAAATACCCCATCAGTTTATTATTTTACCCTTGTATTTGAAACCGGATGGATGGATGGATGGATGGATGGATGGATGGATAGATAGATAGATAGATAGATAGATAGATAGATGAGAAGCAAAATTACATCAGATATTAAGTCTTGTTTTCTGAAAGATGTACTGTATCACAATTAAGTGAGTTTATGCCTCGAAAATATCAGTCAATGTGGTAAGGAAATTAAACTGAATTCCAAGGGAAAAACAAGATTGTTTTTCTTACTCCACTGGCAGATCTTTTATTTTGTTTTAAGCAAAAACTCACTTTTTTGGAACGCAAGACTTAATATCTGATGTAATTTTGCTTCTCAAGTAAATGTATTTTGATTAAAGAATGATTAGATATTTGTACTTGAATTATGAGGAATTTACTGATTTTGGAAGCTAGCAATTACATGGTTGAAATCAATTGGCTGGATCATTTCTGGAGTACAAAATGTTAATTTGCATCTTTATTTCCACAATTAATAGTAAAATTGTGTTTACTGGATAAAGATAATATACTTAAAAGTCATTTACATGAGACTGTCTGAGAATTAAATAAAATGTTTACCAGCACCAGGAATCTGAACTTTAAAATAACTGATTGAGGTTATACTTTATGCCTTATTGTAGAGGAAACAAGTTTTTCCTCTGTTAAACTGTTATATAACACTTTGCGTCTCTTTATACATTCAAATCACACAGGCACTTTTTCTTCAAAACTTTCCTGGAGAAACGACATTAAATGCCAGCCTACTAAAGAGAAGAAGACAGAGAAAATAAATGGCGTTCTTTTGTCTAGTCTCCCACAGAACACAAATGAATCCTAGACCTTCTGTCTGCTCTCTCTGCAATCAGAAACACTGGAGTAATTTCTGCGGCTCGGTCTTCACAGGAAACCAGGCCAGTGTGAGAGTGAAAGTCACATGAATTATGCAGCAGGGACAGAACATGCTTAACATTCAAATTCAAAGTTAATATAATATTATAATAATATTAATATAAATATTTGATTGTGCACCAATCCAGCTAAATGTTTTGTTAATGTTCCCATATAAAGTTATACAAATATTAAATCTGAATGCTCTCTGAATGTAGATTAGATTATTTATTTATTTTTTAATGTTAAGAGAGCGTTCCATTTTATAATTTTTGAAACATTATGGGAATATTACTTTTGAATGTTCTCTGATGATTTTGAAACAAGTAGCAACATTAAAAACATTTTAGGTAAAGGTCCAACTAAACATTTCAGAGTAATGAAAACATTATTAAGGACCAGAGAACTCTGAAAGAAATGTTCCATTAACATTACTGTAAGAATGCATTGCAAAATTACTGTTCAAAGCTTTGAGAGAACTTTGCCAGAACGTTAGCTAAGAATTCAGTAATTTTGTCAAATTATGCATGTTTTTAGCATGCTAACAATGGAATTAGCCTTAGCAAAGACAAAGAAGTCTGTCATTTTTAGCCAAAGCATCAACTATTTAAAATATAATTTCCATGCCAGAAAGCACAATACATAACTAGAGATGTTGTGAAAAATGTTCAGGTTTCAGTAAGAAATGACAGAACTCTCCTTAGATTTGTGTATAGTACATGGGCCTACACAAATGAAATAAAGTAGTGAGAGTGTGAAATGTTTTTTAAGAGTTAATTGTATACAGGTGCAGGGCTAAAGAGATGAGGAAAAACCCTCATATATTCCTACTTACATTCTATAAACTGGTGCTACACCAGTGATCAAGAACAATTATACATAAACAATGTGTATATATATGTGAGCATTCCTCAAATGAAATGATAAAAACAGATGTGTCTCAATTTATGTAATGACCATCATAATCATTCTGTCCTTTAAATGTGTGCATCAAATGCATCATGCATGAATCTGATAAGATACATATGGCTGTGTGACGGCCAATAAAATAAACGAAGTGCTGTATCTAATGGTTTTGTTATTTGTTACTTTTGATGGATTATTCAAACGGCTCATATACTGGAAGAAATTTCTGTTCTCTTTTGCCATCATTACTTTCAAATTTGCATATTAACAATCTGGGCATGTGTAATCGTGAAGTTCGGTATCTAACTAATACGTGGAAACTTTTTTTTGTTTTTTTTCTATTGATTGATTTTCCACTTCTTTTTTAATTACTGCAGTTTTGTTTACATACCATTACCACATGATTTTCTTCTTCTGGCTTGTTTTTCCTTTTATTAAAAATAATGAGGAGGACTACATCTGTTTTTACATCCGATTATACACCTGGAGTAGCTGTGCATCAAAGAGTTTTCAAATGACCTTCAATGTGACTGAATCAAGGGAGAGAAATCAAAGCCATGCTAATACGGAATACAGTAGGCCAGATGAAAACGCTGGGTCCTTTCTGGGAAGAATGTAATAGACTTTAATGTTCCAAGCGAAGATCTAAAGTAATGCTTAGAAGAACATAAACAACATCACAGACAATAAACCACCAGAAACCGTTTGTTACCTTTTAATTGTCTCTCGCTATTATCTGATTCGACGTGGGAGACCTTCGTGTGTATTTGAAAGGAACTAAAATAGTTAAAGACTTCATTATTCCCAAAAACTGTATTTTTCGGCTGTGAAGTTCAACATAATATGCATTTCAAAACCCCCCTATTGTTTGTTCTGTTGTGCCTCCTCCAAACTGAATCTCATGGTACTGATATAAACCATTATTAATTAGCAGGACCGGCTGTAGCTGCGGCTGGTCTTGGTTCGTTTCATGTCTTAATGTGGAGCCTTTTGCTTTTCAAATCCGCAGAGATTAACTAGTATTGCTTGCACAAACAATGATTAATATCTGACGTCAAAGCTTCTTAGATTTCATCAATACATTGTCATTGAGAGGCACTGCTTTTTACTGAGAGGCAAAAAGCATGATGCATTCTAAACAGTGTTTCTTGCATGCTGCTGACATCTAAACATGCTAGTTCATTCTAATACTAAAGGACCTGCGCTGTCAAATTAATGTCCAGTGGACATTTAGAAGCATAATACGGTGGATTGAGATTAAGTGTTTAATATTCACATCCTGACACTTCCAAAAAGATGTCATGAAGAAGATGACAGATGTACTATACAGCTCTCGGGTGGTATTTTCTGGCAATTAATTGGTGATTTTGGATTGTGACATGCCAAGAAATGGCCCTTGAATACACACTGAATTTCCTAATCTAAAGAGAATGACTCACACTCCTCACACACACACACACACACACACACACACACACACACACACACAAACACACATGGTCGTGATATTCTATGAACATCAATCCAAGATTTGGATTAGTATAAATCTCTCTGCTGGCTCACGTTCATTTCAAGCCCACCATCCTCTCACCCTCCACCCCTCCAAAGAAGAGAATTGGCAGTTTGATAACTGAATGACAAATGTTAGAGAAACAGTCCGAACCATGATCGCATCCATAATCCTTCCAGGCCTGTCAGAGAGAGTGGAAAAGATCCAAACACAATGAATATCCTGCTCAATAAACCCTCACACAAAGAAAAACCTGTTCTCATGAAGAAATGACTTGGTTCAATCTATTATTTTGTTTACAGAGCTACTTTGCAGTATTTCACTATGTAAAGGAGTCCAACAGTCTTTGCTACTGAAATAGAGTATCAGTCTCGTATTGTATCATCCTTGGAAAAAGGCCTTTATTATTTTATATTATTTTATTATTTATCACTTTCACTTACCATGGTTGCAAAAATAACGGTTCTATTGTATTATATTTTAAATGTATTATATTTCTACTCTGGTCTTCAGTGTCACATCCTTCAGAAATCATTGTAATCAGCTGATTTGCTGCTCAGGAAAATCTACAGTATTATGATCAATGTTGAAAACAGTTAATATTTAATTTATGTAAATTATAACATTTTTTATAATTGCTTGCTAAATAGGTAGATTAAAAGAACTGTATTCACTTAAACTAAAGGTGTTTACTGTCACTTTTTGGATCAGTTTAATGTACCTTTGCTGATTAAAAGTATTTTGTTTATAATTTTGTTCAGTGTATATATATATAGAGAGAGAGAGAGAGACCATTAATGGTGGATTTTGTGCCCACAGTACCCTATAAACCTTTAAATAATATCAAACTGTATTGTCAGTGACAGATAATTTGACCACCCAGTCATTACAGATGTATGGCATAAGCAAAGTATTATCTAAACTGCATAATTTCATCTGTGTTTCAAATTTGATCCATGTAAGTAGATTATTTCTTAAATAATTCCCCTTTTCACCCATATTATACATGCCTCGGTTCTATATATTTCATGAAAATTCATGTCCTTAGGGGGGCTTTGAAATTAGTCATTACCCAGTTTTACCCCATTAAGTCTTTTTGTTACAGTGAGTCAGCTATACATCATTAACAGTAATGGGCTCCACAGGGCACATATCGCCTGAATCATAATAATATAAAAAGCACCCTCATTGGCATATGCACTGGCATTGACAATTATATGACAAAAAGCTATTGACCGAAGTGACTTTCTGGCCATTAAACCTGTAAGTTATTCGGAAAATACAGGTGATGTAACTGTGAATTTAGAAAGGGGGGGGGGACCTCAACAAAACTGTAAAAGCTCCCAGCACTAATTTAGAGGATATTATCTGTGGAACTCATTTTCATGGCATTCCCATAAGCATGACCGACTTGAACTTAAAGAGAGGAAGTGGTAATCCTTTAGGATACAGGATTTAGCCCCTGAAGGCTCTGCCATGTCTGCTAATAGCATATGATTCAGCAGCGTTAAAAACCTCGATCTCTCACCGCCGAATGGCCTGAGAGAGGAAATGTTACCAAATCAAGTCTAAAATGACTTCCTGAGGTTTTTTACCTCCTCTGTTTTTTCACCTTTTCTCGCTGCCCATCAGCGGAAATGAGGCATAAAATAAAGGCTCTTCCCCGTCTGTTTTCCATCCTGACCCAAACGACTGCCACCGTTCACAGGCCGGTTCATCCCACTGCCCTCTTCTCTCGAAAGACATTTCCCTGTCTACACGACTGTGAGGCTGTACTTCTCACCACATCAACCAGACACATGGGAAACAGGCTGACTGAAGCCAAGTCAGTCAACAGGTAAGCTGGACACTTCAGCGGCTTCACCCTAAATGTTATTTATTTATCATTTTATGATATATTTATAAAACTAATAATACTATATTAGAGTGTGAGAGAAATTGAATGCAAGATGACCTAAATGCCTTTAAGGCAAGTCAGGCAAGTTCGTTAGCATCTTGCAGTATAATGCTCCTGGGCATCTGTTTTTCTGTGAGGCAGAGAAGTACAGCTCCTATCTAGTTGAATGGGGAAAGAAAACAACAACAACAATAATAATAATAAATAGTAAACAGAAATATAAAAAAACCTAATAAAATTACTAATACAAAATGCAACAAAAATAAATATTTAATTCAAAATATTAGTAAATGCTATATTAGTATATACATAATAGTAAAATAACTGCTAAAATAAGCAGGCAGTATATAAAGCTATATAGATAAACATTTTATTAAAAAATGCTAAATAAAATGACACAATCACATAAAATCGTTAAAATGTAAATTAAAATGAAATTTAAAAAACCATAAATATTGTAACAGTATATAAATAATACTAAAATAACTGCTCTAAACTGCTTGTGCATAAATATAGTATTTTATTTAGAAATGTAGCATTTATATATACGTATAGTGTTAGTGTTCATTATATATAGCGTTTAGTTTAGTTGTAGTAATTTTACAACCTAAACTTATTGTAATTCAGCTAATTGTCAAGGAAACATTTCTAATTTTCATTTTAAGTTTTATAAGCTTTTCATTTAATATATTTTATTTTATTTCCATTACTGAAAACAATTTTATTTATTTATTTGTTTGTTTGTTTGTTTAAACAATAACAGCCCTGGTCTAGATTGAGTAAACTCAAAACAAACAAACAATATAAATATAACAAACAAACAAATAAATAAATAAAGGCGCATCAATTACACACTTCTCCTTTAATCTACTATTTCTAGTGAAGTTGCAATGCATGTAAAACATTAAGGACTCAAACCTCTTCACAGTTGCTTATTCTGTCCTGTTAATCCCCTTCATCGCCAGCTATTTATTTAAGACCATCCAGGAAATTGGCTGTGACAGGTCAAATTGGAAAAACAGCGTGTTGATGAAGAGATGTGTGCGTCAGCATTATAAGGAAAATGGTGGGATTGTGTATGACTCAACACTAGTCAACTGTCTTGATTAATTGCTTATTGGAGGCACTCTCTCATTAGCGTGCGGGACAATACTATCACGGACCTCAGCGAGATGCAGTACACAGGGTGCAGTGCCCTCTCATCTGAATCATCATTAACAAGTTTAAAAAGTAAAACTTTGTGTGATCGTTGTTAGTGCTGTATAAGAACTCATTTTCTCTCATCATAATGAAGCCTGGAATCAAGCCTGGATACCGGAAACAAATTATCCTGGCATCCAGCAAACAGCACTTTTGATCCAAGCACTGAGGTCATCCAAAATGGAGTGTGTCCAAACTTCTAGTTTGTAGATTTGGCCATGCAACATCCAACCCAGAAGGAGTGACTTTGAATGTTGTACTTCATATGCTTCAGAGCCCAGATTTTATATCGAACATCAAATGGCAACCTACACAATACTAAAATATAGACAAGTAAACAAGTAGATTAATAGTATTAAGATATAGGCCCAACAATATCCACAATTATTAAAATATAACCTAAATTAAGGTAGTCAGGTTTGTATTATCATTTACTTTACACTACCATTCAACACTTTAAAGTTGATAAGATTTTTGAAAGACATTTCTAATATTCTCAAAGGCTGCACTTATTGGATCAAAAGTACAGTAAATACAGCAATATTGTGAAACATTATTACAAAATAAAATATATGTTTTGAATATCTGAATATATTTAACAATGTAATTTATTTGTGTGTTGGCAAATCTGAATTATTCCAGCCTTCAGTGATCCTTTGGAGTCCTTCAGAATATTTGTGCTGCTTGCTTATTTATTTATTTGGAAACCAAACAGTTCAGTTTGATGAATAATAGGTTAAAACAGCATTTCTTTTAAATAGAAATTGTTTGTAAAAATTTACAACTTTTGTGTCAACTACTGACACTTTTGATCAATTTAATGCATCTTTGCTGAATAAAATTATAAAAAATAATATATATATATATATATATATATATGTATGTATATATATATATATATGTATGTATATATATGTGATATCTAATATACATCTTATTAACCCCAAACTTTTGAATAGTATATATACTTTTTGGCATCATATACCATGGAAAGATGAATTTGCTCTTAAAAGTTTAATTAGAAAATGTTTGATGCTAAAAATAAAGAAAAGGGTAAGTGTTTTTCCTTTTAAAATGTATAAGCCTATTTATATGTGCAGTTCTGCACACTATTAAATGGTTAGTTGGGATTTATTATTTGAATTTAGCTTTTTTTTTTTTTTTCCTCCAGTTTTTTGGGGTCACAACCCACCGGTTGACAGCCACACGTTCATTAAAATTACTAAATGTGAAGGACTGAACTATCTGTGCGCAGCTTTGTTAAAATACATGGGAATATAATAGGCATCATTTCTGATTTAGCTGAATGAGTTAACCTTTGCTAGTGCAATTCTGACCCCCCCCCGACTGATTGCTTAGAGATTATCCCGAGATCAACAGAAAACAATTCATTAACTTCCCATAATATCCTTAATTAGACATTTTCACAACCTAAATGGCAGAGGAATAAAAACGCATAGAAATTGATTCATTACTGAGTGGGCCCTTGATTTATAATTTGATGATTTCAATTAACTTGGCTGATGATGAGTACCTGCTCTGCAGACTCAGCTGTCACGCAGGTGCTGTCGTCCAACTGCAGATCTAATCTGATGAAGTAAGAGGCAGAACACTACAAAGAAATGAGCTACGCTTCCTAATGGACAAGGCTTAATTATAATTACTTTGTCTAAATAAGACTATTACCGGTTACCAATTATTTTTTTTTTTATGTAATAGTCTCTGTTATCATTCTTGGGGGACAGAAATGGACTCCTACTGTACCCCTATTTCTGACAGTGTATGGCTGGTGTTAAGCAAACCTATATCTTTAGAGACAAACACTTTTGATATCATATTTGATTGGTCTGGGATTATGAAAGTGTACTGTATATTAATTAACGGGCTCTCATGGATGATCAGAATCTACGGCAGCTGGGTTGTCAACAGGATGAAACTGCATGTAAAGTGATTCATTATAGATCTGCGTCTTAATTAATGCATTTGGCATTCAAATCAGGTATTTTGATTTAGAATTCTCAAACACTATCTCTGCAATGGAAATCTCTCATTAAGTTGTTCAAATAACATTTCAACACTCAAGGGTATTCACAATCTCCTGAAGTGAGCATTACATTCACATACTGCAGTTTCCGGTTAAAACTACTGTATGTATTTCCATAAAGGTGAAGAGTGAAAATTCTGCACTTTATTAGGTACATTACATTAAGGTGTATGTCATTTTTTGTTCAGTGTAGATAGCTAGCAAAATAAATAACAAAAAAAAAAAACACCCTAATGTTGAAAAGTTTGAGGTCAACAAGATTAAAATAATAATAAAAATATAATAATTTAAAAATAATAACTATTAAATAAATTAATACTCTTATTCTGCAAGAATGCATTAAATTGACCAAAAGTGACGGTATATATATAAATCTATTTAAAAAAATGTATCAAGGTTTCCAAAAATATTAAGCAGCACAACTGTTTTCAGAATTTATAATAATAATATATAT
>NW_015539842.1:54254-70258 GCF_001515605.1 Sinocyclocheilus anshuiensis | reverse complement strand
TATATATATATATATATATATATATATATATATATATACACTTCTATTTCATTTATCATGTTGTTTTTTGTTTGTTTGTTTGTTTTTTTCTGTTGCAAAGCTGATCGTTTGTCTGTGTTGTTCTGTATATTAAACAATAACAAATTGATAAAAAAATAAGATATATTTCTTAAACTGCAAATCAGCATTTTAGAATTTACATGTCTGAAGGATCACGTGACACTGAAGTCTGGAGTAACGGTTTCTGAAAATTCATCTTTCCCATCACAGTAATAAAATACAAAACAACGTTTATTTTTAATTGTAATAATACTTCCCAATATTACTGTTTTTACTGCATGTTTGATTAAACGGATGCACCCTTGGTAAGCATAAGAGACTTGCCAAACAAACAAACACCTGAAACGCATGTCGTTGACACAGTGTTTATTTGGGAAAGTCAACCTATGAATGGTTACTTTTAGTCTCTGCACTGGGTATTTCAATGAAAATGACACACTTCACCTTTAGCTCGCCATCCTCTCTGAATATTGACACCGTCCATCTGGACAGAGCTAATATATCTTGGTAAAGTGGAGCTGCAGTGTCATGTATCATGCACAGGTCTCTGGCGTTTCCCCATCATCCTTGTTTGTCTCCTGAAAGAGCCTTGAATGGTGTTAGCAGAAGTGATACATGACTCCCCAGACTCCTCTCACGGAGGCCACACACTGGAACTGCAAACAGCCATTTGTAAGCAGGAGAAAGAGAGAGAGGAGGGTGGTAGGAAAGTGTTTATGGGTGGAGGTGATTAATGGATAGATGGAACCTGTGAGGACATATGAGGGAGAGAAATAGATGTCAATGACTCTAAACTCCGTTCGGCTCCATTCTTTCAGTGCATCGCTTGGTTTTTTTCCTCCAGCTTTGCCCATATTTTTCATTTTATGTCTCTCCGTCTTACACTGAGGTGTGTTTTTCTCTTCTGCTGTCAAGATGAAAACCTTGTAAACCCCAAAGAGCAGCTTTTCGGGACAGGGAGGAAAAAGGAAATCTGTTCTGTACAGCTCCGCCTTGTACTTTAAAAGCTGTTAACAGTGAAGGTTTATACTCGCATATTTGTTTCTGTACACCTGGACGATACAGATGCCTGTCAGCTCTCAGCTTCAATCATGTAGCGAAATCAAAATGATTAGGAGAAACGTCATTGTGCTTTTTCTTTTCTTCACGATAACATGAATGATTTATGTGTGAAAGCACATCTGTAAAAATGACCTGGCAAAATGAACTGCACCACAGACCATCTGGACCACCATCTGATAATGATTAAGAATATTTAATGAGCAATGAGTTTGGGTGGGCTCTCTTTATTACATTGACAAAACCGTGACTGAAATGTGTTACTGAAAGGGGTAAAAAAAAAAAAAAAAATCCAGTGCTTTGGTATTTATGATGATGACTTTTTGTTGTTGTTGCAAAATTATGATAATTTAATCTACAATATTGCTTTATGTCCAAGTTAGTAACTCCAGATGTTAGAAATTAGAAATCAGAAATGATTAGTTTCTCATTAATACTTGGATTTTTCATTTTCATCTTAAGTTATAGTTTAATTTTTAGCAATTAATTTGTGTTTTTAGTTTTAGTAGGTTTTATATGTGTGTCTATGTATTTTTTTTTATTAATTTTTATTTTAGTTATAGTTATATTAGTATTAGTTAAACTAACAACTAGCTGAAAAAATATTTTAATATTGAATTTATTGTTAGTAAATGTTAGTTTATTTGAAGTAATTGTTTTGTAATGGTTTTAATTTTAGTTAAATATAATAACTCTGATTTGCATTTATATTATATTATATTATATTATTATAAAAATGTATTAGCATATATACAAATACATAAGCTGCACCTGCATCTAGGAAGGATAACACTTTGTAGTGTAATTTTCAATTGGAACTCAGTGGTTCATGTTTTAATCTGTTGTTTTTGTAAAAGTTCTGCTCTGCTGCTGGTTGTGTCAGGGACAGGGGTTTCTTTTTCAGTTGGGCGATTAAAACAGAACCCAGTGTGGTGCTTTGAGCACAGAACACAGTTTACCAGCGGCTGCGTGAAGTATATTTGATGAAAGCTGATACTGATGAGGTTTATACTTTAGTCAGCCAACCAAGAACTAAAACTCTAATGAAACACGACACTTCAGCAGAGCAGAACTTCTACAGAAAACAACAGACTAAAACATTAACTACTGTGAGCTAACAAATGTTGCTGAGTTCAAATTGGAAATTATAGCCAAACATATCTTCACACTATTTTAAGATGCAGGAGCTGCTGATTAAATGCATGGAATTCAATAAAATGAAATTAAAATAATAATAATAATAATCATAATAAAAAAATAATCATATAAAATAGAAATAATCATACAGAATAACAAACACTGACATATTTTAGTCAACGAAATGATCAAGATATAGTGAGGAATTTAATAAAAAAAATGTGATTAGTAAAAATGATTACTAAAATGGAACTGCACTAAACTGGATAACTAAGAAAATAGGTTCTCTCTCATGATAGTGAATCGATTTTTTTTTTTTGTGTGTGAAATCCATCATACACTCAGACTCGGTCAGAGACACATGCAAAGCTCCACACTCAAGTGTGATTAGAGAGTGTTTTGGTCGGAGTAAATGGGAGAGCGAGGCCTCTTGCAGCTCTTCACAGTTATATTCACCCATCAGCAGGACTCGGGGAGAAATAAGGAGAGTGGATATCCAGAGCTGATCTCACAAACTGTTTGAGAGTTAATTACCACTGGATGCACTGGCTGTCCTGAGATTTGAGCACTCCAACAGAAAATTTCCTCTGGGACTTGCTTTGAAGGTTTCATGGGCCCTTGTTCTATTTTAATTTATCTATTTATTTGTTTTTGGAGGAAAGTAGAAGTTCATGCACCATTAATTGCAAAGCAACAGTGCGAGTGATTATAAATTAACTTAAGCCTGTCTCTGGTATTTACTATTATTAGTAGCCTATATGCATATTTAAGGACCTTAAGAGAGCAATGCTGAAGTTTTATCTTTTGTTAGACTGTTGTTCACTGTCGCAATCCCAAATGACTTCATGTTTTCTGTTCACTGAATGTTTCAGAAACCTTCCCTCAGCACCCAGTCTGTGGCTCTCTGTGGATTTCTGGGTGGTGAACCATCAATAATGACTTTTAGAATGCTGCATGTGTTTTAAGAACAATAATTGTTGAAGGACATTTGGACTGTCTATGTTATGTATTATATTTGTATATAATTATATTATATTATATTACATATAAAATAGCAACATGCAAATTAATCAGATGCTTTCATTCTAAACGTACAACAAATTGTTTATATAATACATAATAATTTTTAATAATATATTTTCATTAAATATTTGGAGCGTGTTATGTACTGTATTATATTTGTATATAATTTGATTTATGTATAAAAAAATCAAAAATGTTCTACAACATAAACATTTTTTTTTCAATAATAATTAAAAAAGTCTTCTCTTCAGCATTTTTCAACATTAAAAAACAAAACACAACTACAAAGACGTGGCAACCTGAACCCATTTGACATTTACAAAAAATACATTTTCTTGAGAAAACTATAAAATAAAGTTGTTTGAAACCAACATACAGCAATTTTTGGACTTTTGACTCTGTAAACTGAAGTTTTTGGCTGTTAAACTGTTTATTCCTTTATGCCAAAAATGGTACAGGCGGTACATTACAAAAGGGCGGTGGGCCCATGCAGAAGAAGAGTGTGCCGCTCTGGAGTTAGAGTGTGAAACAGTGAGCAAACTGAGCTTTTTAGTAGTACTTTAACACTTTTTTTTTTTTATATCATCATTTTTTTTTCTTCCTGTGGATAGAGTAACAATAATTAATTTATAAAGCTCTGTTTGACCAAAACAGTGCCAAACATGTTTCTTCCATTAGACAGTACATGCCATATTATAGTTCTGACTGTTTCTTCAACTATGGGTAATGTGTGTTACTTTTTAATTTATTAAATTTATTAATTAATTAATTTTTTTGGTTTCTCTATTAGAAATTACCTCTAAGAGAGAAACCATGCCAGTAAAGGGCATGCTTGCAATGAAATCAAGAAATATGACAAATATGAGAAAAAATAAGGTAAATTGTGAACAGAATATTTTCACATTGTCAAACACCTTTGTGTGAAATGTGTGAAAATAGTATTTAACTTTGTGTATTTAGGACAGATAAACCAATATCTATGAAAGTATGCTTAGCAAAAGAGCATTTTAGAGCACTTTAAACATTTTGGAATAAAATGGCAATCACGAACAGCTTTCAAGCACAATGCACATTTTGAAATGTGATGGAAATGATACTGGGGTGAAAGTGTTCATGACTTTCACAACAAAATGACAAAAATGACAGAATTATCCTGTAAGGCATGTCTGTTCACTGCTGGAGATTGTTAGTAGACAAATTAGATAAAATAGTCAGAGTGTGAAAAATGTGTCCACAAGGTCAAAAGTGGCCATTGCTGAGGAAACACTCATCTACAACCAACAGATTTATGTGTGACAAAATGACAGGAAAACACTGTCCTGGTGTTTCCCATTATGAGTGAAGAAGTCCTGCAGTGGGAGAGTTTATGACTGTTCTCCATCGATCAGTGTCATAGAATGGAAAGCACTTAGAGGAACAGAGAGCATGAAGAGGGCGGACATGCTCTGCACTGATCTGCAGGGAGCTGGCCTACTAAAACACAGGAAGTCATTTAGCAACTGGATGTGAAAGGTGGTTCATTTGCTCATTTTTTGTCCTTCTAATAGGTTAAAGACACTGAAAAAAAAGTGTTTAGGGTTAAGGTTAAAGGGTTACTTCAACCAAAAATGAAAATGAAGTGATTGTTTACTCACAATGGTGTTGTTCTAATGCTGTATACCCTTCTTTCTTTTTCAGACCACAAAAGGAGAGTTTTAACATTGTCCTGCTCGTGGTTGTCCATATAATGGCAGTGCATAGTAACCAGCATCAAGCTTTCAAATAAAAGATCCCAATTTATGCCAGAATGGTCCCATGTGACACAAGGGGTTATATGATAGGGTTTGGCGAAAAACAAACCAAAATTTAATTTGTTATTTAATGAAAATCCTGACCTTGGCTGTTGGTTTTCTGTGCACAATTGCATGTTCATGACACTCTAATTAGTGAAGCAGTTCACTCCGATTCACCCAGAAAAAGCACAAAAGTTGTGGGAAATCAAGATTATTGAAAATCCAACACAAAATACAATCAATGTACTTTCTGTATGGTGAAAATATCTGTGTTTGTAGCAACAACAAGATATCACATTCACATCTGTCAACTGCCATTCTGACTATCATCTGACATCTGTAGTTCTGGTCCAGAGATTTTTGGGATTTCAAGGTTTTTCATTTTGTGTAATCTTGATTTCTCAAAGCTCTTGTGTGCTTTTTCTGGGCAAATCAGAGTGAACTGTTCCACTAATAAAGTCTTATAAATGTGAAGTTAAAAACCAACAGCCAAGTTTAGGATTTTCGTTAAATAATACATTAAATTTCAGTTTGTTTTTCACCAAATCCTATCGTATACCCCTAGAACATTTAGAATTTATGGCAGGTATCACATGGGACAATTATATGATATTTTGTGTATTTAAAAAAAAGGATGGTGGTTGCTGTTCACTGCCATTTATATGGGTGAGCGCAAGCAAGACATTTTTTCCCCTTTTGTTTCCCAAAAAAAGAAGGAAGGGCATACAGCCTTGGAGCAACACCAGGGTGAGTAAATGGCTGAATTTTAATTTGGGTGAACTAACTTTTAATGTTTACTGTATGTTTTTCAAGAAACTATGTATGGGGGGAAAAAACAAACATATTATAGCATTCTTCTTCAAAGCCTAAACATTCTGTATACAAAGAGTCTATTTCTGTAATCCAAAGTTCAATATCATTATGATTAGAACAAAAACACTGAAAACATCCTCCTCCACCACTGTATCATTACCATCAGGAGTTTTGTTCTCCAACGAGTCTCACATGTTATGACTGGAAGTATACAGTGCAGGATGTATGGGAAGGTTACACAGCTGACACTGTATATACATCTGTATTCAGCAGAATGAAGAGCCCTTTATGGCCACAATAACACCTATTCATTTCCACATATAAAACACTCTTCCCCATAATCTCGACACAAGCGCACACAGGTTCAGCTCACTTCTGAGAGGTCATTAACATTGTTATTGCGCCGGCTACATTCAGAGGGCTGAAACAATTACTGCAATAATATAGGATGACACGTCTGAATGGGGACAGAGAGAGAACACTAGACAGTAGAGAACACTAATACTGCTACTGGAAGACAATAAATAAAATGAGAGAGGGAGAAAGATGAATTTTCTGTCAAAGGTAAGCTCCAACAATGAACTCATACATCCTCAGAATAACACCTAATGGACCGACACAGAGCGAGCGGCATCCGAAATCCACTCCAAAGTGCGGAGACGAGCTACAACGGAACCAATTATGCATATCAAACGTTATAGAAGGGACTTTCCCCTCAGTCATAATTCATTCAGCCTGGAGCAGATGGCCCTTTAATCATTGCAGACATTGGCACATGCTAGACACAAGGGCTTCAGCACCATGGACAGCAGCCAGTGGTTTGTTAAGCAGTTCAGCACCATGGACAGCGACCAAGAAGTTCCGCTCATATTTTTGGCAAAGCCGCAAAGCAAACCACACCACTTCACATCAAATCACCTGCGTTTTTTCTTTCCTTTTTTTCCCCACGTCCACTTCCTCTCTCACCCCCTATCCGTCCATCTTCCTTTTAACTTTCTCTCTCTTCCTCTCTCCCAACCGTTCCCTCCCAGTGCCGGTCCTGATCCCCTCCCTGCTTTCCTCTGCGGGCTGTGAGCAGCAGTGTCATGAACGAGACCTTTTCCAGGTAATTGAGTCCTCTAGCTCACACCACTAATTTGTGAAGCTCGAATCTCCCCAGCAGTTACCCGAGAGACAAAAACGGGAAAAAGGAGTGAAAGTGAGAAGGAGAAAATAACTGGACTGAGAACAATATGTTAATTGGTTTCCTGTAATTGACAGGCTTTGGAAAGGTCATTGAGTATTTCAGAGGACAGCAAGAAGCATTTTACTCTGCTGGAACTGAAAGGGGACTGTTGCTAAAAGCGTCAGTGAATGTCGGATTCACGCGTGGTAACGATCAATTACCGCTGTTTTTCCGCATAAGGAAGCACAGCAATGACTCACCAAGTTGATGCTTATGTTTCAGAATAAATAAGCAAGAGTTCAAAGCGAGAGATAAGCCGTGAGTGCTCCTGCCACTCAAACCACATAACTGTTTACCAAAAAAAAAACAACCATACATCACCTCAAGTCACATCTTCTCAAAAAAGTGCATGCTGATTGATCATTCTGCTGGCTCCTCATTCTGAAACTCAACAAAGACTCTATCGTGCACCTCAACTAAGCCTATTTTTCTTTTGTTTTTGTTATCATCATACTGTGAATGCAGAGTAAATACGTTTGTGTGTACTCTGTCTTTACATGCAGTGGGCTCTGCACTGCTTTTGAGTGGTCAAAAAACAAGAATAACGAGCATATATTATATCAGAACTGTCATGTCTGACCTGTGCCCTAATTGGTAGCACAAACCGTACTGTATGCACCAATACATTGATCAGTAGTGCTCATATACAACACGGGTTCGAGTCTGGTTCTGAACTATATTACCTAAACTATAATAATAATAATAATAATAAATTGAATATTATTGCTATTAACAACAACAGTGCTTACTCTGAAATGTATTACTTTATATTACTGGAAAACTTCTTCTTCTACTTCTTCTTCTGATTTGTTTGTCTAGAAAGGAACAGATTTGAATTGAGGCTAAATTCTGAATTATCATCTTCAAATATGCAACAGCATGCAATATTATCTGTTTGGTTTTTGCTGTGAGAAGTCTGAATCCCAAATTATAATATGCAACAAGTTGTTTAATGTTTCTCCCTTCTCTGCACATTATTAACAACCAGATAAAAATCTATTCAGTTTGAGTGACAATAACATGCCATCGCTGGTGTGAACTGCATCATGGGTAAGTGGTTACAGTGTCATTTCAGTACTTTGTGCAAGTGACACTCCAGCCAAAGCTCATTGCATCAGTCAGAGCTGAGATAATGAAGTCTGAAGAAAAAAAAAGATTCCCTGCAATCAAAGACTCTACAGACTATAGAATGTGTGACTGTTTGAAAGCCCAGCTGACATTTCCGCTATACTTTAGTTTCTCAGTGCCTGCCAAAATGTCTACAGCCCCTATGTTGTACAGTACAGAACTGATTTTCTATCCAGTCATAAAAGCATATTCAGTACTTTACCAGCAGAATATTGTTGAATATTGTTAGTATAAAATGGAATGTTTTTCAAATGCCAGACAGGGAGCATTGCTTGTTTATTTGTTTGCATTTTATAAAGAATTAATCATGCTAAAACTATGTATACATGTTTCCCCCTCTATTCTTGCATTCTTGAAAGGAAATCAACCAACACTGAGATTTAATATTAAGTTAAGTCATCAAAAGAGAAATCAGGAGACTTATACTTTGCTTGGTAGACAAAATATACATTTATGTCTTAAGTAGATCTTTAGAAAAATTGCCAGTATTGTTAAAAGTAATAGCATAAAAATGAATGTTTATTTATGTATTTTATTTTATTTTATTTTCACACTTTAGATTGAAAATAATCCTAATAACAACAGAAAATTATTATAGATTATAAAATGTATTTATATTAAATATTACATTTTGTTCTGTTCTTGTATTCTTGGAAGAAACACAATTAAAACTATGAGATTTAAGATGAAGAGAAATCAAAAGTCTTATAATTAAATGCTTTGGTAGACAAAGTAAATGTCTCTATGAATATACAACTAAAATGTAAATTAAAGTGCATTCAAAGAAGTGAATTAGTCTGAAAAGTAAAGTAAAAGCATATAAAGCATAGAGATAGCTGACAAAAACAAACACACCATGATAAATATTTATGTTTTTCACCTGCATAAAAAGGAAACCCCCAAGAAAGCACTTTACATACAGAACATGTCAGTCAAAGCACTGTGACTGAGATATGTGGCAAACCGCAGAGCTAAGTGGCAAAGATCATATTCTGACATCACGCAGCAGTTTCCCACATTTGTAAGCTCACCAAGAATCTGTCTTTCGAGACTTAGGCAAAGGGAACTCATTTATCAAATCCCTGTCGTGTGCCCTCGCTTCCATTTGTGAAGCACAACTGAATCCATTTCTAGGCAAATTTAATCAAATATTTCCTCTGGTGTAACATGATGTATTTCCTCAGCATTGGTAATCTTTAAATTCAGCCTGTGCAGAATAGGTTATGTACTTGTCCACACTCTTTGCTGGAAACTTCTCTTAATTTGCATGAGAGCCGCAGAGGCAGATAGACAGATCGAAGATGAGAGGAAAGAATGTTTAAAAGAATAAAATGATTTACCTTAAGTTTCCTTAAGCTAGTGTCTCACTTTCATTTGTATTTCAGTTGTACTGAAATGTCTTAGTCTAACACTAAAACTGTTCTCCATACTCTGTCACCTATCCCTGTTCACATATTTCAAGAAAGAGTACGAGCTTCAGGCTGAGAGAAAGAGTGAAAGCCAAAAGAGTGACAAAGAGGACTCAAACAGACACATTCATATTCGTATTGAATGGGGGGGGCATGGGGGGTTTGAATGGGCTGTCAATGCTGTCAATCAGGCAAACATATGAAAGAGAATATAAAAACCTACAAGCTGAATTGGGAGAGTTTCAAAGGTCATTGAATATTCATAATGTATTCAGGATTCAGTGGGAGGAAGTAGTTACAAATGGCATTTTGTGTTTGAGCCAAACAGTTCATCTGGGGAAGATGCCGTGGCCCTTGGCCCTTGAACAAGATACAATAATAAAATACAGCCCATGATAATTATGAGGCCAGGCATTGGAATGGCAGAGATCCACATTAAGCATGACTGAAAGAGTCAGATAATCACAATTGTAGGCTATTAGAGTGATTGAACACTTTTTACAGCTTTGGCATAATCCTGAAACTTAATGAGGTCCATCAGGCCATGGTACAATATATATATTACATTTCAATACGTAGCAGCATAGCAAAAAAAAATAGCCTCCCTTAGCGGTGGCCTTGCTGTCAAATTTATTACAGTTTTAATAGGGAATGGGGATGAAAATCAAAAATCCATTCAGTCATTCTTGTATAAGGCTTGGTCTGAAAATGAGCTGACCCAATTTTGGTGAACACTGGAAAAAGAAATTGTCAGAGAAGCAAAAAAATAAATAAATAAAATAAAAATTATATAGCTCAACGAGAGCATGGCACTATAGCTATGGCAAAGTCCTGGGTTTGATTACCAGAGAATGCATGAATTGAAATGCGTATTTAAAAATGTATTAAATTAAAAATAATAAAAATCTGCCAAATGCATTGAATTATTTATTTATTTATTTATTTTTGGCAAAAAGAGGGTAAAGGGTAAACTATATAGAATTTGAGAGACAACTAAAACCTGTGAAATATAGCCCAGAGGACACAAAAGACTTCAACAGATGGCAGTAGCAAGTCACCTCAAAAAACATCCTTGATGGATTGACTTGCTGATATATGATGTCCAATCCAAAACCCATCTAATCTGTGTGCAATGACACTGGAACGAAGGAGAAAGAGCCCATAATAACTAAATCAACCCTAGGAAACAGGCAAGAGAGGGTGGTAGGAGGTAGGGGTGGAGTTGATCGCGCTTCTCGTGACTCCTCCTGGAGAGTACAATGTCAAGGCATTTTTCAGAAATCTGTCATTACCCTCCATTATATCTCAATTGTATTTCACAGACTCCAATGTTAAAACTCAATGCTTAAAGGTATAGAGGTATAGCTCACCAAAAAATAAAACTTTGCTGAAAATGTACTCACCGTCAGGCCATAGAAGAGGAGTTTTTTTTTTTTTTTACCAGAACATATTTGGAGACATTTACCAATGGATCCTCAGCAGTGAATGGGTGCCATCAGAATGAGAGTCCAAAAACATCACAATAATCCATAAGTAATCCACGGGACTCCAGTCCATCAGTTAACATCTTGTGATGTGAATTAAAAAAAATATATAAATCCATCAAGACTTTTAACTTTAAACTGTTGTTTTTGGCCAAAATACCAATTCTAAATAGCACTTGCTCCAGTGGAAAAAGTCTTCTCACATCAAAATACACAGACATATTTGTTTAGAACTGTTTTGGATGGTTTTTGGTTCTAAACGGTGTTTGATCTGTGCATATTTCTCTTCTAATTCAGACAAGTCAACTTTTTCCACTGGAGAAAGCAATATTATGGATATTGGTCTCGTATTTTAGCAGGAAGCAACCATTTGAAGTTACAATAAAAATGTTTAAGATAATAAGACAATTTGTTTATTACAAACACACAGCTTTTCACTTCAGAACATGTTAATTCATGTAGATTACTGTGATGTTTTTATTAGCTGTTTGGACTCTTATTCTGATGGCACCCATTCACTACAGAGGATTCACTGGTGAGCAAGTGATGTAATGCTACATTTATCCAAATCTGTTCTGATGAAGAAACAAACTCATCTACATTTTAAACGGCCTGATGGTGAGTAAATGTTCAGCAAATTTTTATTTTTGGGTGAACTATTGTTTTAAGTTTCCTGCTTAAGACCCTAATGATCACACAAATGAGAACGACCCCCCTTTAGATATTCAACAACTATGTTCAGATTTGGCAAGATACAAAAGTCTGCAATAATAAATGAGATCTCAATATGAACTCAAAGATTTCTCACCATTGTCTTCTAAGATCAAATTGTCTGAACTTTGTTGCATGACTACAATAACTCTCTTCTATGACACAAGACATCCAAGGTGAAACCTAAATAAAATGTAACTGAGAACTTAATTTAGTCTCCTGTGAAAGAGCAACCATTGAGAGAGAAAAAAAAAAAAACTTTCCTCCTGGAGTACATCACATCACACAAAGTAAATTCAGTGAGAAAAGTTTTGCTTGCAGTCAAATTGAACAAATTAGTAGAGCATTTGATAGAGGATTCAAATGAGAGGGAGAGAGAGAGAGTTTTAATCTTTATTTTAACAGCCCTTGTTTGCTTAATCAAACAGTTACTATATTTGAAAAGCAGCACATTCAGAATCATTGGTTTATAAATGTGGACTGTTTTACATGTTTGCAATCTCACACATTTTGTAACTCTAACAAGTTGTCTTGCGGATGTTTAAAAGTAAAAATAACACTTTCCAGTAGCCCCTGACAACATGACTGCATAATGTGGCTGCCCAGAATATTCTGACACACTAACACTAGAACATCTTGGCTTGGCCTCATAGGGAATCCATCTGCTGACCTTTATAGAAGACCAGCTGGATAGAACACAAACATTTAAGTGCTGGTTTGTTACGAGGGTAAAACAATATGCCAGATAACTCAACTACTCTAAAGGGCACTATATTTGCAGCTATACATCAGCTCAAGTCGGTACTGCAAGCTAATTCAGCACTCGTGGTCACAAATAGACAGTTCAGGGGAAGCTACTTTGACTGTGTCCAAAACCTATGGCTTTGCTGCCCAGTCAGGCAATGACAAGCAGTATCTATTGAGGATACAGACTTAAAATGCACCATAATGCCATGTCTAATGATGTAGAGCAAATTCAAGACTAATGTTTATTTCCCTGTAGAAATGGAATATTTTCATTTTCATTCTGTCCACCAACCACTAAAGCACATGCAGGATTGTGAAATGTCTATATAAAACGAATAATATTACATAACTGTTTGGTCACACTTTATTTTAAGGTCCAATTCTCGCTATTAACAAACTATTAACGACAACTTTTGCCTCAATAAACTACTAACTTGCTGATTATTAATATATAGTTAGGTGGTTGTTAAGTTTAGGTATTGGGTAGGATTAGGGATGTAGAATATGGTCATGCAGAATATGTGCTTTATAAGTACTAATAAACAGACAACAGCCAATGTTAATAATAGGCATGTTAATAAGCAACTAGTTAATAGTGAGAATTGGTCCCTATACTAAAGTGTTATCAACTATAATATATTTAAAAAGTAATGTATTCCTGTGATGGCAAAGCTACATTTTCAGCAGCCATTAATACACTTATAAGTGTGACATGATCCTTCAGAATTTTGTATTTAGTTAGTTTTTTTTTCATCCATGTTGAAAACAGGTGTGCAACTTAATATTTCGAGAAAACAAAATTTTTTTTCTAGGAATCTTGGATGAATAGAAAGCTCAAAAGAACATGATTTATTTTAAATATAATTCTTATAAAAGCATTTACTGTCACTTTTGATCAATTTAATGAATACTTGCTGTATAAAAGTATTAATTCTTTACTCTCCAACA
This sequence comes from Sinocyclocheilus anshuiensis, assembly GCF_001515605.1. Taxonomy (NCBI): domain Eukaryota; kingdom Metazoa; phylum Chordata; class Actinopteri; order Cypriniformes; family Cyprinidae; genus Sinocyclocheilus; species Sinocyclocheilus anshuiensis. The sequence goes on along the minus strand of NW_015539842.1, from coordinate 56,742 downwards.
CTGGGAGTAGAATAAAAACTGTAAATGTAAAATGAACATTAATATCCTGCCAACCTTCTTTTTCATGATGTGAAGTAAAGCACATTTGTATAGACTGTGCTACTTTATTACTGCCTGCATTAAAGAATGTATTCATGTGTTCTAAACTGCTGATGGCTCACAGTTTAGAGGATAATTTCAAACCCCACAGCAATGGTTATTATCCAGAGAGAGAGAGACAGAGAGAGAGAGAGCAAGCAATAGAATGATACTTTATATAATGCATATTGTGTGTGTGTGTGTGTGTGTGTGTGTGCATGCACACTCTGCACTGTGACTCTAATAAATTATTTGATAGAGACACTTCCATGCACATGCATATGACGGTAAGGAAATGATCATCCCATTAATATTTTAACATATAACGAAAAAAGCAGAGGAAGCATAAGAAGATAGGATGAGCTTGAATATCTGCATGAGTTTCTCATGCTGATCTCTGTATTTCAGTGAGAATGTCTTATTAACTGTGGCTTCTTAAGTAAATGCATGGGACCAACTAAGAGAAAAGTGTTGTAACTGTCTGACATATAGACCAATTAGCACCACTTACTGTAGGTATTTATGCCCTCTTCTGTGTTGGTGTTGCTTAAACTATTAACTATATGATATAATTGTGTTTGTTGGTGCTGTGTGCCACAGTTTACCCCGGATACACACAAACGTACAGAAAGATAAACTCTAATGAGCTCTCGGGAAAAAAGACCTTACTGCCTTGTTAATTCTATAATTGCATTCTTATTTAGACACGTTGGATGTTAATTATGTGTGATGTTGAAGTTTGTTCAAATATAAAATCTGTTTTAATCCCTGATGCAACCTCACATGCAGAGTATGTAATTTCTCGCGTTTACAACAATGTATTGCACTTGTTGAAGCTTTTCTCTTATCTAGTGCTTCAACACATTCAGATTTTTTTTTTATGATTTCATTGATTATATTGTGAGGCTATTTTTTTTAATGAACATCATCTGGGGACACACAGAGTGTAGAAAAATACCAAAACCTACCAGAGAGGGCACTGTTTACTTTCAAGTCTCCCTGAGTTTCTGTTCTAAGGGAGCTGTTTTCTCACTAGCGATGTTCATGATAAATTCATTTATAGTTAAGAAAAGATGGAAAATCTTTGTCTATCTGCCATATCGTCTTTCTCTCCACCTATTCACCGGTTGATCTGTCAGTTTTTAAAATGCATTTCACTTCTGTGCCTGCGGGCTAAATCATGGATTTAAACTTTAGTGGTTTGACGAATAAATTCTTAAGCATAATAGCTAGAACAAATACAGACGTGAGGCAATATCTCTCAACCAGTATTTAGAATAGCTAGACTTAAAGATTATGTCTGTTTCTGAGATAATTCGCTGTCATTTCTTCAACTCTGCCAACCAACAGCAACTCAGAATATCATAAATCAAATCCTGCAAAGCTGAACTTGAAATACAAGCAAACGTCAGTTAGATCAAGGTCTAAAATAGCCACTTTTTCTCTAATTACTGTGATAGATTAAATGAACAAAGAGTAAATCATGAAATCTGACTTAATGGAGCTGTTTTGTTCATAAACCTCTATCAAAAAGCTCTAAATATAATATTCTGACTGTCAGTTCATGACTTGTTCTAGCTCGCTTTTTTCCTTACAAAATCTCTGACATCAACACTTCATAGCGTCTTACAGCAGATGACAAATGATCAACGAATAGACGGACTGTCAGAGAGAAAGAGAGAGAAGGAGTAAAAGCAAGCGCAAGGCAGAGAATGTGAATACGGCCCATGATGAAGGCACTTGGTTGCTGTTTCAGAACTAAAAGCCAGCATCGCTTCCATCCTTCCCCTTCAGACTTCATTATCTCAGCTCTGACTGATGTGATGGAGCTTTGGCTGAAGTGTCACTAACACAGAGGGCTGAAATGGCTCTTTACCCACTTACCCATGATGCAGTTCACACTTGGCTTGGCATTGTTATTGCACTGTAACTGAATAGGTGCTTCTCACTGCTATGGTGTGAATTGGGGAGAGTGAGCTTCAAAAGATGAAATAACTCAGCCCTGATCAGAGAGCGAAATTAAAGTTTCAGTCACTCTCTAGAAGATAATTCTCATAGTGCTCTGTGCTCTTTCATATGCTCTTGCACTTTCTCACATATACAATAAGAATGTACCACATCTGTCTTTCTTTCTTTCTTTCTCTCTCTCTCTCTCACTAGATGTGTCTGTAATATGATTGTCTGTCTGCTTGACATTGTTATGTAGGCTTTGTTTCAAAACCTTGAGAGCTGGTTCTTGCTCTAACCATTAAAAATCAATTTTGTTTTTTAACCCAATGAAAACAGGTTGATTCAGTCATACTGAAAAAAAGGTTAATTTGATGTCTATGATAACCCTCAGGTTGTGCTAATGTTATTATTACAAAGAGTATAATAAAAATAAATATATAAATAAATATGTACATTAAAA
>NW_015539842.1:53659-54244 GCF_001515605.1 Sinocyclocheilus anshuiensis | reverse complement strand
TATATATCCGGGAACTGATTGATCACAGGTTTACAAAGGGATTAAATCCAAGATTTGGTGATAACATGGCATAATGAGAGAATGAGAGAAAAGGCTGGTCATTTTGACCAGGCACATCAAATTACTTCAGCAGAGCACAAGGGTTAATATATGGCTTATAAAGAAGGTTACTAGGTTTAAGAACATACCCATTTTTTCCACTGTGAATCTCAGGTCGACTCTGATTTTGTCATCATAAACTGCAGAAAAGACAGAAGAAGGAGCCCATCTCTCTGAATGACACTGGCTTACGGCAGCTGATTGAGGCATCGACCCCTGAGTTCATCAGTAGCTCAGAAGCCGAGAGAGGCTCTCCAGAGTCATGAGACAGGACTCATGGTGTCATTAGACTGATTACAGAGTCAGACAGATACAGGGATGAAATTAAGAAATAACAGCATGATATTTCACTCCACCATAATTAGAAAAGTTGTGATGTGTCCTTACTATTATACGGCTCTCTGGGATACTTGATTCTGATTGGTTAAATGTGACATTCTGCAGTGAAATATTTGTGTTTAATTACTGCTAAACTATTTAATTGTT
>NW_015539842.1:36928-53060 GCF_001515605.1 Sinocyclocheilus anshuiensis | reverse complement strand
ATATATATATATTTACACAACTTTAGAAAAATATATTTCTGAATCAACGTTTGCATTTTTTTAAATACATAAAATATTATATTCATTAAATATTATATAATTATCCTTTATATATAATAGACAAATAAACAGTGACAATACATTTAGTTGCAAGATACAATTATACAAATATTTGTATTGATTAAATGATATTTCTTTTATTTATCATTTACATTTAAATGTTTTATTTTTTAATATTTAAATTTATTATGTATCACTTAAAGTTTAGGCTTGGGAAAAGTGATTTGAAAATAAATAAATAAATTAACTAACTAACCAGAACACAATGAACCAAACCAAATAAATGGCATTACACATTTTCATCAATCTCATAGATGGAATAGAATTAATAAATAATAAATGACAAATAAAAAGTCCATTAATTCAATATTACCAAAAAGGATTCATGAACATTTGTACACCTCAAAAGCCACTCACATGTAAAATGCTATCAGTACATCAGTGATGATTACACTGATCCATAACTGGATCAGGCTGATATATTTCCTTACATAGTATCATGCAACAAGTGCAATTTAAAAAGAAAAAGAAATAAATAAATAAGAGGAAAACTTGGTTACTACGGTATGCTGTGATAGTTTTAGTAACAACACGGACACTCTCCACAAAATATTTCAAAACGAGCAATGACCTTTTCCTGATCTGATCACCTAAAGGAAACCAATTAACATATTGTACTCAGGCCAGTTATTTTCTCCTTCTCCCTCCCTCTGTTTTTTGTCTCTCTGGTAACTGCTGGGGAGAGCAGAGCTTCACAAATTAGTGGTGTGAGCTAGAAGACTCAATTATCTGGAAAAGGTCTTGTGTGGCGCTTTGCCCATGACACCACTGTTCACAGCCCACAGAGAGCGCGGCGTGGAGGGGAGGGGAGGGGACGATGCGGTGGGTGGGTGTGTGTGCGGGAGTGGAAGACAGTTGCTGGGAGGTAGAGAGAAAGCGAGAGGTAGTACTGTATATAGAGAAGAAGTGAAAACAGGTGATGGCATGTAGAGGCTTAATGACTCCTCCATCAAACAAGTTTTCTGTTGTTACCAGAAATGCCTCACAGGGGATAGTGGCAGGTTTTTTCCTCATTAGGCCTAAAACTTCCAGTGCAGTCTTCACTGTCTGACATGGTAAAGTCTGTCCTGCATGAGAATAGTCCATAATATCAAGGAGGCGGGGGTTGTCTTCCTGAAGGCTAGCTAGATCCTGATAGCCTGCTCCATTGTTCCTTTTCTCTCTCTCTCACTCTGTCAGGATGATTGGAGAGACATCAAGACGAGAGACTAAAAGCTATCACACCATTTATTAATCGGGCATTTTGAGGTTAACAGCATTTTATATAATGGATAATGCACATTTTGTGTTCTTAAAATATCTTTTGTGACTTTCAATTAGAAAAAAACATATTACTACTATTACTTCTAATGTTAATTTTATACACTACCACTAAAAATAAAGGTTCCAAGATTGGTTTTTCACAGGAATGCAGGAACAATAAAGAACCTTTTATGAAATGGAAAGATTCCACTGATGTTAAAAGTGCAACCATAGATGCCATTATGGGCATTACATTGCTCAAAAATGACAGTGAAGACTATAATGTTACAAAAGATTTATATTTCAAATGAATGTTGTTCTTTTGAATCTTCTATTTATTAAAGTATGTTAAAAAAGTATTATGGTTTCCACAAAATGATTAAGAAGCACAACTAACAAAATGATAAATAAAAATAGGAAATGTTTCTTGAGCAGCAAATAAGCACATTAGAATGATTTCTGAAGGACACTGAAGACTGGAGTAATGGCTGCTGAAAATGTTACTTTAAAAGATAATAAAATAGAAAACTTATTTTAAATAGTATTAATATGTCACAATAGTATTGTTTACTGTATTTTTGATCAAATAAAAGCAGCCTTGGTGAGCATAAGAGACCACTTTTAATTTTTTTTTTTACGATCACAAAACGTTTGAACAGTAATGTCTATACAGTATATTCACAAAATTCCCTAAAATATTTACAAATAAATAAATACAAAATAAATAAACAAATGAATGAATAAAGTCAAACACCTGTATACATAAAATGTATGAATATCATTTATTACAAAATACCAAACCTACCGTTTGCTCAGAACTATCTGCACTGTTTTTTTAGACATGTTTGCAATGACTTTTAACCAGCTGGTGTCAAGGTGATTTTTATTAAGTGTATGAAGTTTCAAGTTCACACAGGTGTCCTAGCAGAGTAAACACATTCATCACATTAGCTATGGACGTGTCCCACCAACTTTGTTTATAAGAAAAATGTTTTTTTGTTTTCTTCAAAGCGTAGCAAAACTGCCAATACTTTTCAGATCACATTTATATATACTGGCTCTATATGAGCCAACTGTCACCATTTCTAGACATTACTATTAGCATCAACCAACAAACCCCCCCCCGCACTTCAGTCAACCACTAATAAAAAGCAACTTGTTTTCGCAAATATCTCATTATCTTACTCTTTCAGAGCTTGTGTTTGATGCAAAGACAGCTGTCACTGATCTTTATACTGAAAGTTTCGTTTTGTTCAGCAGAGCAGAACAGAAACACATGACTTCTGCAATCTTGAGATGCTCGGTGAAATGACGGCTGTCTACGGTGCTGAAACGTTTGTTGTGTCTAGCAGGTGCAAGTGTCTACAATGATTAGAGGGCCATCTGTTCAGGGGTGGATGAATTATGACTGAAGAGGAAGCCCCCCTATATCGTTTGAGATGCACGGTTGGTTCTATAGTCAAATAAGTGATGTTCCTGTGGAATTTGAACGAATTAGTCTTTAAAGTGCTGCACTGGCTTACCTAAATATGCCTTGTTCTTTTCTCTATTCAACCTTGTAATGCAAATTGATAATCATAGTTGTTCGCATGCATGCGTTTTCATTCATACACACAACCACATGAAGCCATGCTGGCATGTAAGCGCACACACAAGCGGTTCTATTCGGCAGTGTCATCTTATATTAGCATAATAATTTTTTCCAGAGTGTTGACAGTGCAATAGCAGTGTTAACGACATATCCAAAGTAAGTCGAACCTGTGTGTGTATGTGCAAGAGATTACGATAAGATGGAGAAGAGCGTTTTAGATGTGGAGATGAATAGGTGTCATTGTGGCCATAAAGGGCTCTTCATTCTCTTGAATTCACATTATCACTTGACGTCAAAAGCATAACCTTCCCATACATGCTTGTAGTGAGAGTAATAATCCACAGATTTTAAAAAGAGAGGCCATTCATTAGAGAACAAAACACACTGCACTCAGAGTTGTGTTAAGTGCATAACAAGTGCTAGTGAATGAAATAGTCTTGCTGTAAATAGTCCTTTCTTGGAAACGACTGAATGCATGCTATCAAATAGTGGAAGCAAATAGGAAATGAAACAGACTGATCATTTCTCGTTTTGTCAATGGACATAAAATTAATCACATCACCTTCTCCTTCATCTTTTGAGATAAAACAGTTCAGTGAACTATGAAAATGTACTGTAAAATTCTTTGCCAGTCCAAAAAGATAATTTGTTAAAAAATACACTGGAAAAACAACTCATTCGGTGCTTCTGCATGTGAACTCATGGCAGATGAGACCATTTCAACAGATCATTACACTAGAACAGTTAAAAAATAAACTATACTGCATGCAACACTGAAATAAGTGCTTGCAAAACAGTGCTGCATCCCATTTCACATATAAAAGGGTGTTTCCCTAGAACATTTCAAGGCACGTAAATGAAAAATGGCAAAAAAGAGTGCAGAATTATTAAAGGAATAGTTCATCCAAAAATGAAAATTAGCTGAAAATGTACCCACCCTCAGGCCATCCAATTTGTAGATGAGTTTATTTCCTTATAAGAACAGATTTAGAGAAATTTAGCATTGCATCCCTTGCTCACTAATGGATCCTCTGTAGTGAATGGGTGCCGTCAGAATGAGAATGAGAAAACCATCACAATAATCCACAAGTAATCCATTCGAATTAACGTCTTGTGAAAAGCTGCATGTTTGTAAGAAACAAATCCATAGGGTGTTTTAACTTAACTGTCACTTCTGGCCAAAATACCAATTTGTAATCAATAATAATGCTTCCTCTGGTGAAAAACTCCATCCCCTGTTGTCCTCTGACAATAAAAATCCACCAACATATTTGTTTTCTTTTGTGTTTTGATTGTTGTCACTTGTAAACGGTGCTTGATCTATACATAGTTCTCTTTGTATTCAGAAGAGATAACTTTTTTTACTGGAGAAAACAATATTATGGATAGAGGACTTGTATTTTAGCAGGAAGCAACGGTTAAGTTAAAAACATTTTAATGATGAATTTGTGTATTACAAACATGCAGCTTTTCACTTCACACGATCTTAATTGATGGACTGGAGTCATGTGGATTATTGTGATGTTTTAGCAGCTGTTTGGCCTCTCATTCTGACGGCACCCATTCACTAAAGAGGATTCATTGGTTAGCAAGTGATGAAATGTTAAAGGAGACATATTATGCCCCTTTTTTACAATATGTAACAGTCTCTGGTGTCCCCAGAATGTGTCTTTTAAGTTTCAGCTCAAAATACTCAACAGACCATTTATTATATCATTTTTAAAATGCCTATTTTGAGTGGAAGCAGAAACACACTGTTTTTCGGGCCTGTCCTTAAAGGCAAATGAGCTGCTGCTCCCCGCCCCCTTTTCCAGAATAGAGCTGCGCCATTACAGCTCGGACCTGCTAAAAACATCTGTTATGGTTCTGATTATCATGTTTATCCGATGAAATCATGCGGTTTAAACCATACGAGTTTAAACGTCTGATATACGGTTTTCTGAGAGCACACATCCGAAGCACACGGACAGAAAGTGGCTGTCACAGTATGTGAGAACTCATTCACAAAGTTCTCATTCTAAGTTCTCATTCACACACAAGTTTACATTAAAAACACACGAGTTACAAAAACAGTCGGTTATGTCTGTGAAGGTAAACTGCTGGCAAATAAATCGCATGTTTATTTTAGATCTAAATAGTGTTCTGTGCTCGTCTGTGCAGACAAAGGCAGAACAGTTTGCATGTTTTGCTCAAACTTTCGCCATGGCATTAGAGCTGGTACACCGTTGTCGCTTGTGAAAACACAATAACGGCGCCGTGGGTGGAAACTTACAGATTAAGGGGCGGTAATATTATAATGAGATCCCATTGCAACATCACCAAGGGAGCAAAATCAGACGAGCTCGTTTTCTCAGACGCTTGCAGAAAAAGGCTTACCAAACCAAAGTTACTGGCTTAATCTTGTTCACGTTTTCTTGGTTGTTGGTAGATGCACCGGGGACCTGATTATAGCACTTAAAACCTGGTAAAGTCAGATTTTCATGATATGTCACCTTTAAATTTCTCCAAATCTGTTCCAATGAAGGAACAAACTCATCTACATCTTGGATGGCCTGAGGATGAGACAATTATTGCCTAAACTAGAATCATTGCCTAAATCTAAAAATACTACATAAAAGTAAGACAATTCATTTTAATTCATTTTCAGCACATCAGCACTCACTTTTCTATGAGTGAGCATTTCTTTCTCCTTCTGCCTTTTTTACTCTCTATCCGTGTCTGACTTATTCAGCGTTATTCTCAGAGTACCTACACCAGCAGTTTCAGTGGCCTACTCCCACAACACTACTGTCCATCAAAGAATTCGGTTTCATCTGAGAATTCTGATGCAGAAGGCAACATTATCACAATATGTGACTGAAATCTTGGCAGCCGACAGATAGAGGCCTCAAGTGACTTCACTGGAGAGAGGAAGAAAAATAACTTTTTGATGACAGGACTGAGCACAGCACAGAGTGGTCTGGAGGTCACTACAAACATAAAACGAAACAGGACACAGGGGTACAGACAAATGTCAGGAATAGGGGGAAAAGCTCTCCTTTGTTGAATGTTTTTTTTTTTTTTTAATTATTATTATTTTCAGAGACGAAAATAACATATGGTGCTTAGTATGAATTATGGGTGTAAGTTTCAGCAAACTGTTAACTCAAACGGTTAACTCTTGAAAATGAGCTTGCTGAAAGGCAAATAAGGTTATTACTAGGTGTAATGAGCAATAAAACAAAATATATATAAAATGTGTAATAATTTATTTTTATATATAAATACATATTCACACCCATGCTAATGCATGTTAAATATCAGCATTTTTTTTAAAGAAACTTCTTTTTTTTTTTTGTCACCAATGCTCTGTGTGAAAAATGAGAATAAATCTCACTTTGACTAGTACTAAGAGTAAAAAATGTTTTTAATACATTTACATTTATTCATTTAGCAAACATTTTTCAAGGTGACAGGAATAATGAAAAACAGAAACACAAACGATTAATCATTTGAAGTCAATTTTAGCAGGTCTGCAATTTCACAGACCACAAAAGTACAGCGCTGTGATGACACAATATGGCTTTCAAATGAATGCGATGATAAATTATTTATGTAGGAGCCGTGGTTTCATTCATTAATAGGTAGGTACACCCATTCAGTTTAGAAACTGCAACTATTTTAGTTCAGGTATGTCATTTTAAGTACAAAACATGGCCTTGAGTGCCTTATTGCTTTTTTTTTTATGGTGGCAACAAAAATATATACAAAAAAACACCATTGCACCATATAAACACCATAACTTATATAATAATAATAATCAAAATAATTTCTTCCAACAAATAATATATTTTTTAACCTAACTGATAATTTGTAGTTGCTAAGGAAGAAAAACATAACACTTTAATATACGTAGAATGTGTGTTGACAGGTGAACATTTATCAGAATTTTTCAAAGGCATTTAACACGGTTCATCCAATTGGAATTTAGAGTCATGTCTAACCATTTTATAGTTAATAATATTTACCAACATTGAATTACTTTATTGTTCAGTACAAAACTACAATATCCTCCATAATACACTTTTATTACACTTTCATTACATAACATCACATAAAGCTGTCAGAAGTCCAAGCAGACAAACAGGTCTGAAGTCTTGCCTATACTGAAGGTCACATCCTGTAGATTGTGTAGCAAGGTGTTGTCTATCCTCCATTTCCTTGGCTTGTTATCTCTGCATGTCTCCTGAGATTCTGGGAAGTTATACGGTCTCCCACTGAGGATGAATTTTCACACGTAATAGTGTTTTTCAGGCTTTTTATGAAGCATTAAGCTCCTGTTTAGGAGCTGTTGGAGTGTTGTGCACCCAGTTAACCAAAGTAAATGTGCAGACACACACAAGAATAAACCGAAGAATCATAGGACAGCAACTCGTTAAGTCGCTTAAAAAGTTATAAGCAAAAATAAACTTAATTTACAAACCAGTTTCGTTTGACACTTAAGCCTCTTTTCCACTGTTGAGCCGAGAATGATAAGGATTCTAAGAATGATAAGGAATGGTTCCATTTATGTTTCCACTTGAGCTCGGCTTGGCGTGGCACGGTTAGGAAGAATGTGTGTATTGACGTCACCATTCAGGATTGATCACTTCTCTGTTGTCTGGCAACTAGTTCCTCTCAGTAGCTGGCCAAGCACGCTATTTGATCGAAATAAACAGAAATATCTGATCATCCTGCATAAGGTAGTTGCTATTTAATCAAAAATCATACTCAATATAAATACTTGCGTTATGAGCAATAATGCGTTGCATTTTATGAGCAATGTTTTATGTGTTATTTGGTTCAGTTTGTTAACGTGTTACAAGAAAACAAGGAAAATCAAAAATACAATTGAATACAGAAAACTTTTGGTGGTTCTAAATGATTAGAGCTAGAGACCCTAAAATTGGCATGGAAGAAGGTGAGACTCTGCTTTATGAGTATGCCAAATTTCACAGGTTTTAAATGGTAAAAAATTGTTAGCGTTAGCATACATTTACAGGAGCATCAATCAGAGCATCAGAAGAAGCCAAATAATAACATTACAGGTGTCTATGCACCTTTGGTACTTGGCTTCTAACTGTTCTGATAATTTAACACCAAGAATAGAATCTAATTAAATGTAAAGTGTGGAACAGAGGTTGCCGTGCTCCAACAGATTGACTAATATTGCTCTTGTGGGCAAAACAATTTTGCAATTCTGTTTTCACCTATTTCACCATATACTATGATTAAAAACTGCAAGAATAGAAATACAAAAGACTCAACAACAAAGTAAAATAAAGTCTATTGGCTTTCCAATCCATGCTATCCATATCCACCAAGTGTCCAATATGGGGTCTATAAGAAAAACCAAAAACACTAAAGGGGTAACATAGTCTGATTCATATCAAAATGTACAGCTTCACAACTTTTCTTTCATTTCACCTTCACTGGTCATCTTAAAAGAGTTTCATTTTGCAATGTGGAAATGAAACACCTTGCATTAATCTCCATCTCAGTGGGGAGAGCTGTATATTTCTTTAATTTAAAGGCTGTTTGGACTTTTCAAGTGCTTTCTGACATATCTGTTCAGAGCACAAAGCACAAACACAACCCAGAGAAGGTTCAGATAAAGAACATCTGAGGAATATGTGTATTAAGAGTGAGAATGGTTATTGCAAGCCGAACTTCAGGACAGTCAGTGTATCCAGAGGTAATTAACTCTGAAGCTGTTTGCGAGAACAGCCCCATATTTCCACCCTCCTTATTTCTCCCCGAGTCCTGCTGATGGGTGATTATAACTCTGAAGTGCTGCAGGAGGCCTCACTCTCCCATTTACTCAGCCTGCAGCTGAGACCAAAACACTCTCTAATCACAGCTAAACCGTCAAACGTGTGTGCGTGTAAATGTCCTTTCAAAATCCAATGACATTTCTCTATAATTTCCAAGGATGTCACGCCTTGTTTATGTATGTAGCACTTTTCCCAGCTTTCTCCGTCAAAGCCACTTTTTTCCCCCCAACAAAAAGACCATTTTAATAGATTGCCCTAATATGCTAGTGCAATTTCAATCTTTTTTTCAGCTCGTCCCACGCCAAAATCTTTAAGAAACTCTGATGGGGAGGGAATCCCACTGTTCAAACCCAATCTGTCATTTCCTGGCAGGCAAACAATCTAAAATGCTGCCAGGCGCCACACAAAAGACCCATACACCCTGCGCCAATTGACTGCCGGTATGGTCCGCATAATCTTCGATGGTGAGCTTCATTTAACACGCTATTCTGGAACAGAGTTGTAGATTGCCTTTAAAACACACCAAAACCACCCCCTGAAAAACACACTAGCTCAATGAAAAACACTGTGTATTTGAACCGGCGACAGACTGTGGGGGAAAAAGCTCAATAGAGCTGTAGAATATGAATGCAATAAACTAGAGGCAAAAGACGGCTTACATGATGCTCATTTTGCACGTCTTTTGATCCTGCTCTTCATCATTGCCTGTATTGCTCTCTCTCTGTATCCCATCAATATTTTTCCTTTTCCTTTAAGAGCGTGTTCTTTGCACATATACGTCCGTATGGCGGCTCGAATCAGAGGAGCCTTCAAAATCATGCATCACTCCTGCTCAACTCAAAGCAGTTTCGGGAAAAGAACAGGAGGCGTGATGGGTAAACACTGCTGAGAGTTCCTCCTGATCGACGGTTTCATTGATAGAGCCAATGCTGCTCACATGCTGTCTTGTATGTTTCTAAAAACATAAAAAGCAACTCCGATCAGTTTTTCAACATTAGAAATAGCAGGAAGCTTTTATTGACAGACAAGGAAATGTGAGTGTTTACTTAGGAGAGTTTCATGGATGAGATAATTAAAATTCAGAATAAAAAGAGCAATGTTTGAGATAAACTATACATTTTTTTCCTTACTAGGACTGTAGAAAAATCAAAATATTTCATCACAAGTAATTCACTAATTTGTCCTTTGTTAATATGTTAATTCAATAAGTTTCCCACAAATCAATGTGGCTTTGTGCTATTTTTGGGTTCAGCAGTGTAAATTTATGCAAAAGTGTTCTTTACTTGTCTTATGCTCACAAAATAACAACAGATCTCTTTTTTATTATTCTTTTTTTATAACTGTCTGCATCAAAATGCACTGGAATTGCAAGCACATAACATATGCATTAACATTTCTATGAATTACTGGTTCAGTTATGGGTGATATTTTGCTTGTTAAGCTTTGGAGATAATTACAGGTTTTTTCCATACAGATACTGCAAATGACTTCAAATGACTTTACCTTTTTTAAATGGCAAATTTGGGTTTCATTTAAACATAAATTACCAGTAAAAAGTATAATTTTCCATCATTTAACGATGGAATTGTGTGTATGACACTTCTGCTAGGGTCATTTCCATTCATCAGAATGAAACGGTTATAACGTCAGATTAAATACGCTTGAATTGAATTGGCAAAAAAAAAAGAACATAATTGCATGCATTAATTCTGACAGCCCTAATTTCTACACGTTTTTGTTTACTGATGAATTGGAGTTTCCAACCCAGAACCCACTGAGGTTGTTGACCGGTATCCATCCAGCCTCCTCCGTGTCTTGTTGGTGTGCTGAGAAATGCAGCCACACAGTCATGTGGGCAGGTAAATGTCTTTCGAGAGAAGAGGGCAGTGGGATGAACTGACCTGTGAACAGTGGCAGTCGTCTGCGTTGAGAGGGTCAGGGTGGAGAACAGAAGGGGAAGAACCATTATTTTCCGCCTCATTTCCGCTGATGGCCTGCTCAGGAAGGGGGGATGGAAATAAAGAGGAGGGAAACGCGAAATCATTTCAGCCTCCATTTGTAACATGTCTCCTTACAGACTCACTGACAGGTAGAGAAGAACAGCAGAGGATTTTAATGGGGCCAATTCGTCCGCTATTAGCCAACACAGCACGGTCCTTCGCAGCTATACCGCCAGTCCCTCCTGTAAGATTACACATCTATATCTATATAACTCTTCACCCGCCATTGCTGTCTTCCCTGAGAGCCCGTGTGAGAATAGATTATGGTAAATATATATAAAATGGGCTTGTGAGCTTCTAGAAGGCCTCTGTTTCACATTATCAAATGGAGGCTTCCACAGCATGCTTCGATTTTGTTGATGTTCTGAGCCATTTGCTGTGTTTTTAAACCATCTATTTTTATCACGCCTAATATGTTACCCTTTCCTTCCCATTACTGTAAATGACACCCTACAGGCTAACAAATATACAGAAGACTAATGGAGCGTCTTAAAGCTGTGTATTGGTTGGATAACCCTCCTTTAGACTGTAGAATTGCTTATAAATGGTAAGTTAAGACTGTTCACTTGGATTTCGTTACATCTCTGCTCGCATGCCTTCGATCTGGGCCAACTAACATTATCTGTATTACAGAATTTGATATGCAACAATAACAACAACAAAAAAAACATCATGTCAGATGAGCTATAGTGTTACAGGAAAACCCCTTTAAGGACAAAGATGGAAGGGAGATATGAAAGGAAATCTAAATAAGGTGTTTTAAGCAATGGCAATCCCATAAATCAATGCCATCTTTTCAAATTCACATTATCCCTGAGGGAGAGGGGGAAAAAAATCACACACACCAAAGAAAAAGTATTAGGATATTTAAGGGGGAAAAGTTTCTATACTCAAAACTTTTTTTATTATTGCACCTCTTTTCCTGCATTTTACCTTATATTTGTTGTGCATTAAGTACAGTCACAATACAATAAATAATACATATATAAAACTCATAGCATTCTTAGCACTACTAGTGGACATTTAATTTTAAATCTGCAATGACCTGAGGCAACATATTTCAAGTTTTCCAAAATTCATATACAGTCACGTTTTTCTCATGAGACAGGTTCATTAATTCCACACACAAAAAAAAGATATTTTGTCTTACCAAGAGGAGTTCCTTTCGAATGCCTTGTGTATGGAGGTTAGTTGAGCAGCGTCTTCATCTTCCCTGTTTTTTTTTCCACTCTCTCTGACAGGTCTGGAAGGATTATAGATGTTATCATAGTTCAGACTGTTTCTCTAACATTTGTCATTCAGTTATCAAACTGCCAATTCTGCTCCTGTCGGGTAAGTGTGTTTGGGAGACAAGAAAGCCAGGAGGGAGGTCCTTGCTGATCCAATTTTGGTCTGATTTTTATTGAATAGCCTATCAAATGTGTGCATGAAAAAATACTGTGTGTGTGTGTGTGCGTGTGTGTGTGTGTGTGTGTGAGAGAGAGATCATCACACTTGGATGAGAATGTTCTGTGTTTTCAGGGATGTAAATCCTTTCCTTGGCAAGCCGTAATCCCAAAGCACCCATCAAACTGTCCTTCAGCTGCCAGCCTTCCACACACACCCTCAAACAAATGTACACACACTCTCTGCAGGACATTTGTTTCTATTTCTGTCATATTATCTCAAATAAAGCATTCTGGCTTTGTTATAAAAGATGTAATTCACTGGTTTCTACAGTGCCAACAAAATGGACATAACTGAATTTTAATGTTTTTTTGCATCCATCTGGGCTGAATGGTTATATTTTGTTAAATTGATCCACTAGTGGCACAAAATGAATTACAAAAATAATTAACATTCTTGAACAAGGTCATTAATACTTGGAGAAATCTGTTAACAAGTGTTATTTTAGTAGCAATGAGATACTATTATAGTTTTTATTAAGAATTTGAATTGGTTTTTATTTGTTTTTATGTACATTTTTGTTAAAGTTTTGTAATTTTTTTGTCTTTATTTTGGTATTTTTAGAATAGTTTTCATTATTATTAGGGGCCAAGCACCGAAGGTGCGATGGCAACTATTGGATCCGTTGGCGTTATTATTCTTCTTCTTCCGTTTCTTCCGCCATTGTGTCTATGGCAGCCCATAGAACCGCTTGCGGGAAAGTTATGAAATTTGGCACACTGATAGAGGACAGTCCCAACATTAACCATAGCAAGTTTGGAGTCTCTCACTCAAACGCTCTAGCTCCACCACTTGTCCAAAGTTTCACTCATGTTTATGCTAATAACTTTTGAACCATAAGCCACAGAAGGAAAATAATTTTTTCTCTGATTCCTTGGCACATGTCGAGTCGAATGGACACAAAATTAAAAAAATATGGTTTAGTTTTGGTTTAGTTTTTTTTTCTCGCCATTTTTAATTGTTCGTAAAACCTACTTTTTCGAACTCGTCCTAGACGGTTTGTCTGATTTTCACCAAAATTGGGACGGATCATCTTCAGACCATGCTGGCAAAAAGTTATGGAATTCAAGTTGATTCGTCCAACCGTTCTCAAATAACACGCAAACAAATTCTACGAAAAGCACGCAAAAATGGATCTGAGGCTATATCTCCGCAACGGTTTGGTGTATTGAGACCAAACTTGGTGTGTGTTATAATAAGCATGACCTGAAACTACCTGCAGTGTTTCGGCGCTGTGCCACCTAGTGGTCAGGAGATATAAAAAATGCATATTTTTACTTATAACTTCTGACTGGTTTGGCCAAAAATCTCAGGTCAGCCATTTTGGGTGTCGGCCATTTTGAATTTTGTAGTAAAATGCTATATTTTACGAATGCATTGACGTATCGTTACGAAACTTCGTATGGGTCATCAGCACGATGCCCTGAAGGAGTCTTGAGAAGTTTCGAGCCAGCGCCACCTAGTGGTAAAATCAAATATTCACATGCTTATAACTTTGGGTGTGGTCGACTTATTTTCACGGGAGTCACCTTTTTAGACTCCTGAATCTTTGCCGAGTCCATCGATACCAAACATGCCAGGTTTTGCCTTATGGTTTGTGCAAAGTTGCATTTTAGCGCTTAAAAAACATTTGCCAATATCTTAGAAACCGTTACTCTGATCGACACAAAACCACTGTAGGAAATTCGAAAACATAGCGTGCCCGCTATACACTAATGCCCAATTGCCAAAAGTTTGATAATAAGTGGCAAAAAAATGCAAACAAAGTCGGTCATCAGTCATTTTATCTCTTCTCATATATAAAAATGTCTATAACTCCAAAACAAAATGAAATATTTTCACCAAATTTGACACACATATGCATGGGCACACTCTAAGGGCACATAAACATTTGGTGGGATTGTGCCTCTTGGTGGCGCTATAATTTAACAAAAAATGAAATTGCCATTGACTACAATAGAGTATTATGATATAAAATGCTATATTTTACGAATGCATTGGTGTACCATTACGAAACTTTGTATGTAACATCGAGACCATGACTGAAAGTACTCAAAGTTTTGAGAGTGCCACCTTGTGGTCAAAAGTTATAATGAAATTTCAAATAAATGCTAATAGCTTTCTGTGAATTTTGCCTATTGTAATGAGACTGGTATTAATAGATTCCTTGGGTCATGCTGAGAACAGAGATACCAATGTTCAAAACCTACTTTTTCGAACTCCTCCTAGACCGTTGGTCCGATTTTCACCAAAATCGAATCATATCATCTTCAGACCATGCTGACAAAAAGTTATGGATTTTGGGTTGATAGTCAAAACCGTTTTCGCATACCACAGCAACGAATTTGAGGCATGGTGCTAAATGGCAAAATGACACTTGAGGCTGTATCTATGCAATGCCTTGGCATATTGACACCAAACTTTGTGTGTGCCATTGTCAACTCACACAGGACACACCACATCGATTTGATAACAGCGCCACCTATTGGTAAAACGTGATAAGCCAATAAATCATATTACTAGAGGTTGTATTTATGATATTTCAGCTGTTTTTACTAAAATCATCCTAAAATGGCTTCAATTACTAATTTCTGCATCTTGAGAAGTTTCGAGCCAGCGCCACCTAGTGGTAAAATCAAATATTCACATGCTTATAACTTTGGGTGTGGTCGACTTATTTTCACGGGAGTCACCTTTTTAGACTCCTGAATCTTTGCCGAGTCCATCGATACCAAACATGCCAGGTTTTGCCTTATGGTTTGTGCAAAGTTGCATTTTAGCGCTTAAAAAACATTTGCCAATATCTTAGAAACCGTTACTCTGATCGACACAAAACCACTGTAGGAAATTCGAAAACATAGCGTGCCCGCTATACACTAATGCCCAATTGCCAAAAGTTTGATAATAAGTGGCAAAAAAATGCAAACAAAGTCGGTCATCAGTCATTTTATCTCTTCTCATATATAAAAATGTCTATAACTCCAAAACAAAATGAAATATTTTCACCAAATTTGACACACATATGCATGGGCACACTCTAAGGGCACATAAACATTTGGTGGGATTGTGCCTCTTGGTGGCGCTATAATTTAACAAAAAATGAAATTGCCATTGACTACAATAGAGTATTATGATATAAAATGCTATATTTTACGAATGCATTGGTGTACCATTACGAAACTTTGTATGTAACATCGAGACCATGACTGAAAGTACTCAAAGTTTTGAGAGTGCCACCTTGTGGTCAAAAGTTATAATGAAATTTCAAATAAATGCTAATAGCTTTCTGTGAATTTTGCCTATTGTAATGAGACTGGTATTAATAGATTCCTTGGGTCATGCGGAGAACAGTGATACCAATGTTGTCATAGTCAGGCAAACTTCCTGTCCGCCATTTTGATTTTCTTTAAAAACCTACTTTTTCGAACTCCTCCTAGACTGTTGGTTCGATTTTCACCAAAATCGAATCATATCATCTTCAGACCATGCTGACAAAAAGTTATGGATTTTGGGTTGATAGTCAAAACCGTTTTCGCATACCACAGCAACGAATTTGAGGCATGGTGCTAAATGGCAAAATGACACTTGAGGCTGTATCTATGCAATGCCTTGGCATATTGACACCAAACTTTGTGTGTGCCATTGTCAACTCACACAGGACACACCACATCGATTTGATAACAGCGCCACCTATTGGTAAAACGTGATAAGCCAATAAATCATATTACTAGAGGTTGTATTTATGATATTTCAGCTGTTTTTACTAAAATCATCCTAAAATGGCTTCAATTACTAATTTCTGCAGTTGGTTTGATGCTTGCTTCTGTAGTGCTTGGCCCCGTAATTGCTGAATGAGAATGAGAAATGTCTCCTTGTGAACTAGCTGAATTATATTAAGTTTAAAGTTTATTTATATATATATATATATATATACAGGTATA
>NW_015539842.1:17543-36536 GCF_001515605.1 Sinocyclocheilus anshuiensis | reverse complement strand
TAAACTTTTTTAAATGGTTTTAGGTAACTATATCAACCCTGCCATTAACATATGCATTCCTCTCAATTTCAGTTTCTAAAGCAGGATGGGATTGCAATTCCACCTGGTGCCACTAGTGGCAAAGAAATGACATACTTCACCTTTAAACCCCTTATGCACTTTACCCTAAACCAATGTTCTTCTGCAAACTTCCTGTCCGCCATTTTGATTTTCTTTAAAAACCTACTTTTTCGAACTCCTCCTAGACTGTTGGTTCGATTTTCACCAAAATCGAATCATATCATCTTCAGACCATGCTGACAAAAAGTTATGGATTTTGGGTTGATAGTCAAAACCGTTTTCGCATACCACAGCAACGAATTTGAGGCATGGTGCTAAATGGCAAAATGACACTTGAGGCTGTATCTATGCAATGCCATGCACTTTACCCTAAACCAATGTTCTTCTGCTAGAAGTGAATGACAGATTCTATATTAGGGAGGACAGGTAGTCTGCCTGTATGTTCACACTGTGGTTGCATGTCAGGAACTCTATCTAGAATACATCATGCTCTGTGCCTCTTCATATCCATCTCGCTGACAGCTCGCACCGATAAAAACAAGGTGCTTGAACATGATATATTAATCATTGTTTGTGGAATGAGCAGATGTGGAGTTTCACGTCATCAGGTTTGAAAAAGCAAAAATAAATAAATAACCCAACACATTAAAACCAGCTGCAGTATACGCAAGCAATTATGGTTTGAGTCAGAACCGCAAAAGGTTGAAAAAGGCGGAATGCAATACAAGGCGGTTTTGAAATCCATAAAACTGTACTGAAATTATTAGCCTGTCTTTTTCTATGCCTTTGCCATTAAACACCATTATTTGCTTTTGTAGCATTTACGTGTTAAACATACTGCAACTCTTGGTCCATTTTCACCCATTTATGACATTGATAATTGGCTCCAGAGAAATGTTTCAGATCTCTGATGGACAGCAAATGCAAACTGTGATTTAATTTACCCAGTGGCCTACAGCTGTGGTTACAACTACTTTTAAACTTCAGATGCACACAAACAGTTAACTTTCTTTCTTTCTTTCTTTCTTTCTTCTAAAATCATCCTAAAATGGCTTCAATTACTAATTTCTGCAGTTGGTTTGATGCTTGCTTCTGTAGTGCTTGGCCCCGTAATTGCTGAATGAGAATGAGAAATGTCTCCTTGTGAACTAGCTGAATTATATTAAGTTTAAAGTTTATTTATATATATATATATATATATACAGGTATATATAACTTTCTTTCTTTCTTTCTTTCTTTCTTTATTTCTTTCCTTCTTTCTTTCTTTCTTTCTTTCTTTCTTTCTTTCTTTCTTTCTTTCTTATCTAAGCGTATTTGTCTCCTGATTCAGATGAGATGACTATTTCACCTGGAGAAAGCAATATTACTTTTTAGCTGGAAGCAATAGTTTAAAGTTAAAACGTCTTGATGGATGTTTCTTACAAACACTCAGCTTTCCTCTTCACAAGATGTTAATTGATGGACAAAATCTCCATCATCGTGGATGGCCTCAGGGTAAGTAAATTTTCGGAAAAATTGCATTTTTGGGTGAACTTTTCCTTTAACAGTATTAGTAATTCATATCTCTTGTGTGCTATAGCCTATGTCTTCCTATGATCAAATGATAGCTATCTGTGAGAAACAGATCCAAATTTAATCTGATTGCCGATCCTTTAAGATACAACGCCATTGTGTTCAATTAAAAAGTTCTCATTCTGTAAATGGAATTTCAGAAACTTGAAAAAGTGAAGGACTATCAGTATATAACATTGTTCATTTCAGTCTCTTTCTCACACAAAGTGATCATTTGAGTTTAGAATAATTGAAATATGTTGAATGAGTCATACATATGCATTTTTAGAGATTGGCAGTGTAAATTATCACCACTTTTTCTTTGCAATAATAAACAGTTGAAAGAACATGTGGTGAGTAAATGAGGACATAATTTTGGGATGAGCCATTTCTTAGGATTAGATTCCTTATATATTTAGTCATGTTGTATAGGCAATAAAGATTTTTAAAGTTCATTGAGTTCAGCAAACTCCAGACATACACTGCGAATGTGAAGTAACAAAAACACCTTTTCTTATTGATTTATACAAAGATATATAATATGGACAAAAAGAATCCCATATAAAAGGATTGCATAACTCATAAGAAATCACAGGAGTTGTTAAACTGTATCATCTTAAAGAATAATTAAAATTGTAACTATATAACTTTAAATTGAATGTTGGCCTAAGGCAAAACTGCATTAATCTGCTCAGCGAGAGCCTGCAGAAAGTCAGTATTAGGTGAAACTGCAGTCTCTCTTCTGTACTCCAGCAAAAACTGCTGCTGAATCCAAAATCATTGTTGACTTTTGCCAAATGTCACACTCAAATGTGCAACTCTAGACGAAGAGATTAGAAACACTCACAGATGAGCTGCTAAATGTCTGCAGATATTATACAGTATGTTTCCTTGGTGTCAGCTTGTCTGATTAAACAAATCGATTGCGTGATGGATTTAAAGGAACAGAATATCCAAAAATAAACATTTAGTCATTATTTACCTTCATGTCATGCTAAACCCATGTGATAAAATGTGACCCTGGACCACAAAACCAGTCATAAGGGTCAATTTTTTTTTTAATTGACATTTATACATTACATGAAAGCTGAATAAATAAGCTTTTCATTGATATTTGGTTTGTTAGGATAGGACAATATATATTCGAGATACAACTATTTGAAAATTGGGAATCTGAGGGTGCAAAAAAAAAAAAAATTCAAAATATTGAGAAAATCACCTTTAAAGATGTCCAAATGAAGTTTTTAGCAATGCATATTACTAATTAAAAATAAAATTTAGATGTATTTATGGTAGCAAATTTACAAAATATATTTATGGAATATGATCTATAAAATATAAATCTTTACTTAATATCCTAATGATTTTTGGCATAAAAGAAAAATCGATAATTTTGACCGATACAATGTATTTATTGCTGGCTATTGCTACAAATATACCCGTGCGACTTATGACTGGTTTTGTGGTCCAGGGTCACAAATGTAAAGTCTGAGGATGTTTTTGGGCCTGGAGAAGTTTTGACATGCTCTGAAATTTGTGTTTTTTTCAGTTTCTTATAAACATATTAATGGCTAAAGTCTGATTACACTGTATTCAGCACAAACTGGACAGTATATATGTTCAAGTATGCACTTTTGAGAAAACAACATTTATGTGTGGTCAGTTAAAATATTTAAAATACAAATCTAAAATAAAATATACTGTAAATATTAGATTAAAACAAAAAGTAAAACTCAAAATATAATTGGAAATGTTGCTATATAATAAAGCTAAAAAACAACAAAAATCCTAAAAATAATTACAACATCACAAAATAAAATTACGGAGACAAACTAAAATGAAAATTGAATTCAAAATATTAATAACTGAATTCAAAATATGAAAAAAAATACTATAATAGCATATAAATAATTTTAAAATAACACTGCTTTTTATTCAATTACAATAAACAGGGACTAAATGCTCAAGCTTTAAGAAGACACCATAAAGTATCATCAAGTATATGACTCATGCACTGTGTGCACATATAGTAAGTCGCTTTAGATAATTGTGTAAATTTAAGTGTACATTTGTCAAATCATTTGAAACATTGCATAAATAAGAACAACAAAAAAGTCATTATTGACTGATAATCTTCACAAGTGTAATGACTCATTTGACTTGGATCTTTTTAATGAATTGGTTGACAGTTTGCTGGAAGAAAACATAAGTTGACATAAGTTTCTCACACAAAGTTGTGGCCTCAGAATATTAGAATATAGTGCATTAGTCATATGGCTTACTTTTGTGTGCATTCTAAGCTTAAAAGACACAGTCTCTATTCACTGTAATTGCATACAAAAGAACAACAAGCACATTCTTCAGAACTGCTCCTTTTTGTTCTATGGAAGTAAGAAAGTTGTACTGGTTTGACATGAAGGTGCGTAAAAAATGACAGAATTTTCATTACTTGGTGAACTATCCCTTTAAGGAAATGAAACACTTTAATGCACTCTCTCTCTCTCTCTCTCTCAAAACATTTGCGGCTGGGAGAATCGCATCTCACTTTCTATGTGACTCTTCAAGTAGCTGACTAATAAGCTTTTCCTTTGTGTGTGAAGGAAACACCTCACCTCGCTCAAGCTCCCATTCGTTGCTATAGAGATTCCTGGGTAAACAAAGACACTTTAATCTTTTTCATGTTTAGAGTGAACAGTTGGTTTATGTTTAAGACAAGAGGCAGGATTTTATGGATGACAATCTTTAGTGCTAAATAAGTGAAAAAAGACAAATCTTTAGTTCCTACAGAAAAAAAAGAAGAGAAAATCTGAACCAGCAGAGTCAGGAAAACAAAAACAAAAAAACAGCACATAATCATATTGTGACAGCACGAGATATGATTTTAGAGTCATAACCTCACTCTCAACCTGTAAACACACACACATACATACATCTTTGTTATTACATCTTAACACGGTATCCAAATGATGATTCATCTGCCTTTCAGGTAGTGGGGAAAAATGGGGCATACGCTTGTCCTGACAGACTGATCCAGATATAATGTAAAATATCTCTCATTCCGGACTCTTCCAGCAGCAGACACACACACACAGGTGTACCTGCTGCATAATTCATGTGGCTTTCACTCTCAAACTGGCCTGGTTTCCTGTGAAGACCGAGCAGCAGAAATTACTCCAGTGTTTCTGGAGAGAGCAGACAGAAGACCCTGAGTTCATTCGTGAAAGACAAGAGTAAAAAAGCAGTGAAGATCTAATACTTTTTTTATTTTCTTATAATCTGTTTAGAATTGCCATTATTTTTTTTTTGTTTTTGTTTTCATATATATGATTTGGAATCAATATTTTTGTGTATATAGTTAGCACAAAACGCCAATACAGTGTCATCAATGACAACCACCCATATATTACAGATTTTGTTTTTATAGGAGTCGTATCATTAAGTGAACTTTCAAACCCCCCCAAAAAAAAAACACTATCCACCTCAGCTCTCACATCCAAGAGACTTCATACGAGAGGTTTGATTTATGAATGGATCATTATTTTGAGTCATATCTTTTCAATGACTCACAAAACTGGATCAACTGTCTTGTTTTATGTTGATGATTCAATGACTTAGATGATTC
This sequence comes from Sinocyclocheilus anshuiensis, assembly GCF_001515605.1. Taxonomy (NCBI): domain Eukaryota; kingdom Metazoa; phylum Chordata; class Actinopteri; order Cypriniformes; family Cyprinidae; genus Sinocyclocheilus; species Sinocyclocheilus anshuiensis. Next base: position 31,303 of record NW_015539842.1, on the reverse strand, counting down.
ATTTATGGAAATCATTGATCACTGATTCAATTATAGTTAACAGCTTACGAGAGGGAAATGACTTAGATGTTGGTCTGTTCAATATAGTGCACGAGTCATATGGAACACTTTTATGATACTTTAATGATTTTGAAGCTTAAAAACTCCAGTCTATTTCCAAATTTCTCCTTATTCATCTCAAAGAATTACAAAACTGTACAAGACTGGAACATTTGACATGACTTGTGTTTTTATGGTGCGTCTATCTATCTATCTATCTATCTATCTATCTATCTATCTATCTATCTATCTATCTATCTATCTATCTATCTATCTATCTATCTATCTATCTATCTATCTATCTATCTATCTATCTATCTATCTATCTATCTATCTGGCATACGAGATATGATTTTAGAGTCATAACCTCACTCTCAACCTGTAAACACACACACATACATACATCTTTGTTATTACATCTTAACACGGTATCCAAATGATGATTCATCTGCCTTTCAGGTAGTGGGGAAAAATGGGGCATACGCTTGTCCTGACAGACTGATCCAGATATAATGTAAAATATCTCTCATTCCGGACTCTTCCAGCAGCAGACACACACACACAGGTGTACCTGCTGCATAATTCATGTGGCACACACACACACACACACACACACACACAGGTGTACCTGCTGCATAATTCATGTGACTTTCACTCTCACACTGGCCTGGTTTCCTGTGAAGACAGAGCCGCTGAAATTACTCCAGTGTTTCTGGAGAGAGCAGACGGACGACCCACAGTTCATTTGTGAAAGACAAGAGTAAAAAAGCAGTGAAGATCTAATACTTTTTTTATTTTCTTATAATCTGTTTAGAATTGCCATTATTTTTTTTTTGTTTTTGTTTTCATATATATGATTTGGAATCAATATTTTTGTGTATATAGTTAGCACAAAACGCCAATACAGTGTCATCAATGACAACCACCCATATATTACAGATTTTGTTTTTATAGGAGTCGTATCATTAAGTGAACTTTCAAACCCCCCCAAAAAAAAAACACTATCCACCTCAGCTCTCACATCCAAGAGACTTCATACGAGAGGTTTGATTTATGAATGGATCATTATTTTGAGTCATATCTTTTCAATGACTCACAAAACTGGATCAACTGTCTTGTTTTATGTTGATGATTCAATGACTTAGATGATTCATTTATGGAAATCATTGATCACTGATTCAATTATAGTTAACAGCTTACGAGAGGGAAATGACTTAGATGTTGGTCTGTTCAATATAGTGCACGAGTCATATGGAACACTTTTATGATACTTTAATGATTTTGAAGCTTAAAAACTCCAGTCTATTTCCAAATTTCTCCTTATTCATCTCAAAGAATTACAAAACTGTACAAGACTGGAACATTTGACATGACTTGTGTTTTTATGGTGCGTCTATCTATCTATCTATCTATCTATCTATCTATCTATCTATCTATCTATCTATCTATCTATCTGTTTGTTTAATTTTTACCTCAAAAGATCAATATTTTTTTTCATAATATGACCTCTTCAAAATAAATTATGATTCTAATAAGACGATATACATGACCAAATACCAAATGTGCAGTAACATTAGCCAAATACGATCATAAACCAGAGAGAAGTCTCCACATGCATGTTAAAATGACAAATTTACACATTTAAATTTACTCCGTTTGGTTGTTTTTTTTTAGTTTTCTAACTCTATGTGCACTTCTTTGACTTTTTTCATGGTGAAAACCACTTGAGTAATTACAACTTAAAACAGAACTAAACATTCAAGATGATTTTCCCCTAAAAAGTTCTATAACTGGATTATAAACCTTTTCAAATGTATGATCAGAATACAAAATGCTCAGTAAAATGTAAAGCTTTCCAGCATAAATATGCATCTACCCGCAATATTAAAACAAATAAGCAGCGCTGTTGCCGTCATACGAGTTATCTAATCAACATGCATCAGATCAAACCAAGTTCAGACAAAGAAGTTAGGGCCGGTGCAGAAATTAAAGGTCATTTTCAACATTCTTTGAAAAACATCTCAGCAGTGTAGCAAATGTCAGCTCTGTTTTAGACGCAGAGACTCTTTGGCGTAATGAGATTCAGCGAGCAACTTTAAAAGTGCCAAGCATCATCTGCATGAACTTTCTTCATCAAACGCTGTGATTATTATTTTGTATTCCACGCTATATTTACACAATACCTCTCACGAAACACCTGATGCAGGGCTGTTATTTATTTATTTGTTCAAATTAAACGCCTCCCTAAAGGAATTACACTGGAATAGATGCTCCCTGCTCTCATTTCCATAATTTAATAATGTTTATGAGGGAGAGTGTTTATGATGCTGTCTGAATAGAAATGATGCTTGCAGACAAAAAGGGTGGCAGAGACACACGCACATGCACACACACACACACACACACACACACACACACGCGATTCCAAGGTTCCCCGCTGCCACATTAGAATGACAGCTTTGTGGTCTCAGCACAGCAGACACTAAGCACATCTACACGCTCACACACACACATTTAGCAAGTGTGAGTGTCCCTTTCATACTTGGTGGGAACTCTAAACCCCTCCACATAATGCTGAACATACACACAATGAAATATTCATCAGCGCTATTGTAAGCTATAATGATATTGTCTATGAAACAAGCTTCCTCACTGTCTCTATGGAGGGTTTTTAGGTGAGTGGAGCTGAGAGATACAGGATATTTGTTTGGCACTGTGTAGCCCCCAGTGGCTTCAGCACAGTGGCTTTTCATATAGAGGTCTGGAAGGGTACAGGGCAGACATGGAGAATAAAGATTCAGTAAGTACAAACTAAACACAACGACAAACATTATCATCATGTTCTCATTGAGACCAGAGTACTCGGTGTTTTATGATAACAATGATAGGTCAGCAAACCATTGAATAAGATCTAAGATCTGATATAAGAAACTTTAAATAATAGGCACATTTCATGAATATGCTAAAACTTGACTTAATTTGTGTTTATTTATTTTTTTGTATTTGTATATTGGAAGCACAAATCCTATTACATGAGTTTAAATTATTTTATTGCATATACAATTCACGTAACAAACATCTAAACACACCAAATGTCTGTATCCACCCTTTACTAAGTTGGTTTACCTAATTTACCTTCTTAACTACATCTAACAATAAACATATGTTGAATTGATGTGTACCTTATCATAGTAAAATATTTAAATGAATTATTAAATGAATTTAAATATTGTAATATTACAATATTAAATGAATAGTAAATACCAACATTTTTATATTTTGCTGCATCCACATTGCAAGTGCTTAATTTTCCCATTACAACAATTTTACTAAAGTTATTTAATAAACAAACAAAACTAATTTTATTTTCCCTTAAAATATATATATTTTTTATTTATTGAATTTAATTTAAATTTATTAATACATTCATTTTTTCCCCATTCATCCATTCATTCATTTGTTTGTTTGCAGGAAATATACATTTATTTACAAATCAATGAAGGTTTGGGCAAAACTGTCACTGCCACTGACAAAAATAAATAAATAATTCCAAGTTTCCAATTTGGTATAAATATTATTTTGTTATTTATTATTTTTATTTATTTATGGGAAATATACATCAACATTGGTCCCATACTAGATAGTCCCTAATGAGTGCACGGATACAATTGTAAAAAAAAAAAAAAGAGAGAGCGATTCAGGCCCGCTTTTGAACCCTATTCATGGAAAGTGCCATTATATTTTCAATGAGGCCAGAGTGCCAACGTTTTTTTTTAATTTTTTATGTTCACTCACAATGACAGGTCAAGAAAGAAACCGAATTAGACCTAACATCTAATTCTTGAAAGCCTTAAATACAGTCATCTTATTCAAAATACCACTATATGCAGCTGATTCCATCGAACATGTGCGAGCGCACTCACACACAAGCGTCTTTTCATATGACATGAAAGTGTCTCTCCACCTTGGGAGTGATTGGTCCACAAATAGCACAAGTATAAAGACAGTGTTGTGACAGGTTTATTTATCGGAAGCATGCAAGCTGAAAATCAGAGTAGAGAGTGGGGACAGTATCCATATTTTAGAGTCACGTTGAGACAAAAGTGAAGGCACTAGGTATGTGTATTTGTGTGTAAAAGAGCGAGAAGGACAGAAGGAGAGAGATAGATTAATTCCCAGTAGAAGGTCCTGCCAAATACTCAATGTTACAGGAAGAAAAAATAGCCTCTTTTCAGGACTCGGTGAGCGAAAGTTTTGAATCTGCTGTCATCTTGCCATAACTTTGGCCCCAGGGTCACCCCACCCCAGGGGCAGTACATTTACTTTCGCTGTTTTTCTGAAATAATTTTGACATGGTGGGTGTCATTGTGTTTTGCTAGATTTGTCAGCTGTGGCAGGCGGTCATTTAGTTAGTCACAGAGATGACATGCTGTCAAGAGTGAAATGATACAAAGGCTCCTACACACGGTCAAGGCCTCGGACAGACAAACTCCTTAGTTATCCACTCCAGAACAGAGATGCAGGGCTAAAAAATAATGACCGCAAACCAGCCAAAAAGTACAGGTTGTTTTCAACAGAATAACACCTTCGCCAGAGCTAAATTGTGATCTGTGTGAATTTGAAAAACGGGATTCGCTAACTCAAGAGAATGACTGCTGCTGCAGCGGATAACTTGAGAATATCAACACCCGTATCAGGGCTGAAGATCACAAGAAATAGTTATGTACGGTCACAAATCTATTTCCAGAGGTCATCACAATGCCGGAAAATGTCACACACAAAATAACAATAAAAACCCTCCCACACAGTACAGGTTGTTTTCTGGCTCTTTTTTTTTTTTTTGGTGGTAATTCTGTGGAATAACACTTCTACCTCGAGCTAAATTGTGATCTGTGTGATTTAAAGAATGCTGTTCACTAAATCAAAAGAACGAATGGTAGTGAATAGCCTGAGAATGTGAACACCTACATCAGGCTGAAGGTTCTGAGAAAAAGGGGCTTCATGCACTTCACAACTTTTTAAGGCTTACTATCAACTTAGTTTTGAACAAAGTAAGTCACAAAATGCAATTTTTCCTAATAAACAATTTTTTTTGTATAAAAAAACCTCTAAAACTTAGAGTAGTTCAACCAAAAATTAAAATTTTCTGGAAAAAGGCCATCCAAATAATTTAGCATTACATAATTTGATCACACATGGATCCTCTGCGGTGAATGGGTGCCATCAGAATGAGAGTCTAAAAACATCACAATAATCCACAAGCAACTGACTTGTAAACAAGTAAATGACTTGTGAAGTAAAAAGCTTCATGTTTGTAAGAAACAAATCCATCATTTGCTTCTGGCTACATACGAGTTCACAATCCATAAAAATGCTCAGTGCAAGTGAAGAAAAAAATAAATAAAATGCCAGTGAAAAGTTCATCCCCTGTTGTCCTCTCACATCAAAACCCACCAACACATTAGTTTAGAACTGTTTTTGCTTGTCAACTTTCCTTGACCTGTGCATATTTCTCTCCTGATTCAGATGATATGACTTTTCCACTGGAGAAAGTAAAGTTATGGACAGAAGACTTGTATTTTAGCCGAAAGCAATGGTTTGAAGTTAAAAAGTTAAAAAAATGATTGCAAACACACAGCTTTTCACTTGATAAGATGTTGATTGATGGACTGGAGTCTGTGGATTACTTGTGGATTATTGTGATGTTTTTATCAGCTGGTTGGGCTCTCATTCTGACGGCACCCATTCACTGCATAGGGTCCATTAGTGAGTATATATCATATGTATATGTGACATGCAAACTGGTGCAATGCTTGAGCTATTTACTGTATATCATTATGCTTTTGCTTGTGTTTGTAATGTAAGCTCTGTTAGCAAAAGCATGACCTAGAGAGGCTGGAAACCTACATAATTCTGATGTGAATGTGAAGTGAGAATCTGAATGAAATTGGATTGCTACCATTATAATCCATTCGCGTTTAGAATGTGAACACCCATATCAGAGCTGAAGGTCACGAGAAATTGTTATGTAGAAGCAAAACAATTACCAGAGGTCATCACAATGCTAAACTGTGTCATATAAGCCCTGTACAAAAAGAAAAGAAAAAAAAAAAAAAAACGCTGTGGTCTATTCTACTGTCTACATGAGAATAAACACAACACCTGATTTGCACAAGGTCAGAGTCTGTATGCAGCGATCAACACACAGTTTATAGGGGATGATATAAAGAACAAGGTCACAGTCCTGAGGTTAAGAGTGAAAGTTGAGCTGTTAGTCATCACAGCTGCTGTCTACTCCTTGTCGGAAAGAATGTGTCCTGCATGCTGAGAGATAAATCGCTCTCTCTTTGTCCACATGTTTACAGAAACATACGGGACTTGTAACACACTTCTAGGCTGAACTGACAATAGATTTTTAATTGTGTATTTCACTGTAGATCTTACAAAATATTCCACTATGTATTTTAGTTCTATTCCTTATGATTTGATTAAGGTGAATGTGTAATTAAAATATCAATATTGTATCACTATAATTTCTCACTTACTTTTGGTTGCTCAGGGTGCCAAAGCATATCATCTGCATATTTATTTGGAATAGGTTTTGTTGCATCACTGTTATTTTGGAACAGTAATTGCATAAAGAAAAATGTTAAAGGAATATTTCACCCAGAAATGAAGATTTGCTGAAAACTTATTCACCCTCAGGCCTTCTAATATGTTTGTTTCTTCATCAGAACAGATTTGGATGAATTTAGCATTATATTTACTTTAATTAGTGAGCAAGTGATGAAATGCAAAATTTCTCCAAATCTGTTCTGATGAAGAAACAAACTCATCTACATCTCGGGTGGCTTTAGGGTGAGGAATTTGTCAGCATTTTTTTTTTTTTTTTAGGATGGCCTGAGGAAAAAAAAAAAGTTTACCAGTGTGGATGGGTAAATTATGTTTCATTTAGTGTGGGTGGGTAAATTATGTTTCATTTTATAAAGAAAAGGTATGATTTAATAGGACTGACTAATTTAGGCATGTGAATGGATGCCATGGCATTTTAAACAAAACAATTTAACCTACTGCAATTAATTTCAATGATTAAAGTTTCATTTTTGCCTTTAAAACAGACTAAAAAATCTGAGGTGTTATATGCACCCTCTTCAGTCTGAATGGCTATGACACATCTGATAAGAAATGGTTATGTAAAGTCACAAAACAATTACTTTACCAGAAGTCATCTCGATGCCGGAATATGTCATACACACCTTGGCCAAGAGGGACAGACTGTGATCTAGTCTACTGACTACATGAAAATAAACACAGCATCACAGGGATGACACACTGTCAGGACTGAAATGAGACAAAGGCTTCTGTGCTCGGTCAAGGTTTCAGACATACAATCTCTTTGTTGTTCTACTTCTAGACAGAGATGCAAGGCTAAAAATAATGACTCTAAACACAACACAACACAAGAAAAAACCCACAAAGCACAGGTTGTTTTATGCCTGGAGATTCTTTGTTTGTGGTAATTCTGTTGAGTACCTAAATGGTGATCTGTGTAAATTTATACAGAGCTGTTCACTAAATCAAGACAACTGTGGTCGATAGCCACAGAAAGATTAACGCACAGACCTACCACACATTGGCCCAGGGCCCCAGATCAGCAGAGGAACCCAATGAGCTGCAAAAACAGTGTATATTTACTAAAACATCTTTGGCTGTTAAATTGTTTCCGCACCACACTATTTGAAAACATTTATGCGGCCCTGCATGGTGCCCCCCCCTTGGACGTGAAGCCCCTGGGCATGTGCCCAATTGCCCATATGGTGTATGCGGGCTGCACAGTGGTGAGGAGTTTAAAATTAATTGTGTGACATAAGCCAGAAAGCAACTCAAATTATTCACAATCAATAAAATGAACATAACTACAAATCAAGAGGACCTAGTAAAACGTTTATATATATCAGAACAGATTTGGATGAATTTAGCATTATATTTACTTTATCAACAATGGATCCACTGCAGTGAATGGGTGCCGTCAGATTGAGAGTCCAAACAGCTGATAAAAACACAATAATAAGTAATCCACACCACTCTAGTACATTGATTAACATCTTGTGAAACAAAAAGCTGTGTGTTTGTAATAAAAACATTCAACATTAAGATGTTTTTTTGAATTCAAACCATTGCTTCCATTGCTACCATAATATTGCTTTCTCCAGTGAAACAGTCATCTTATCTGAATCAGGAGAGAAATCTGCACAGATCAAGCTCTGTTTTCAATAGAAAACCATTCAAAACAAATATGTCTGTGGATTTTGATGTTAGAGGACAACAGGGGATGGACTTTTTCACTGGAGGAAGCGTTATTATGGATTATGGACACACACTGTATACTGGCCAGAAGCAACAGTTTAAAGTTAAAACACCTAATGATAAATGTATTTATTACAAACACGCAGCGTTTTACTTTACAAGACGTTAAATGATGGACTGGAGTGGTGTGGATTACTTGTGGATTATTGTGATGTTTTTATCTGCTGTTTGGACTCTCATTCTGACGGCACCCATTCACTTGGGTCTATTGGTGAGCAAGTAATTTCTCCAAATCTATTTTGCTATATATGTATAGCAGGAGTTTCTGTGAGCAGGACACTCATTCAAAGGTCAGAGGATTGCAGGACATAGAGGGAGAGACACCGAGAGTTACTGCAGCACACTGGTCGCTGCATTCTAATTGGTTGCATCACTAAATTACTGTCAATCTCCATTAAATATTAAAGCCCATTAGACATCATCAATCCTGCACTAGAGGATGAGACTTCACTCACAAATTGAGATATGCAGACAACAAATACACACACACAGGTCATCACCTTGATTTAGCTTCCCTTTGCTAAGAGTGCCAGAGAGTTCTAAAAAGCCCTTGATGAAAAGCACACACAGCTATCCTTTCCGTGACTAACCTGATACTCATCAGCTTCATTTGCATTCGATCTGTGAATCACACCCTCACACCTTCCATCTCATAAGGTAGGACCAGTGTTACACTCATGAATTGCACAGATCCAGAGCCACTGAGAGCAAATGGAACTTTTGAGCATTTCTTCTGAGGTACATTAGTGAGGGGGGAAAAAAAACGGTGGGGTTTATTTCTTAGAGCTTCATAAGCCTGATATTGTATTTACCTGGAAAATGTTTAAAGTGAGAATAAAGGGGTAATTTAGACTAGATTAGCATTTCCAGAAAAAAAAACAATAGTGCTTGCAAAGCAGCCAAGTAATATTGCTAAAGTTTTAGGTTTATGTTTTAGAATTATAGCATCCGTTTTACCACTGTCACGACTCTTACTATGTGTCTTATTTTTAGACTCTGTATGAGAATCAACACACAATATCACACTGTCTTTGCAGTTTAAATGTGATATTTGGATAAACAGATGCAAGGAAGAAGCGAACAATCACAAATTAGGATGCAAATATTATGATGATGCCATCACAGTCAGTCACATTTTGAATGCTAACCATTCTATCAATGCAAGATGGGAGATTGCAATCTTAAATCTTAAACTTTATAAACTTCTTAAACTTTCAATCTGATCTTAAACTTCAATCTATTTTTAAATATACATTTTATTGAAAAAATATGAATATTTATTAAATAATAAAATATGAAATAAAAATAATTGAAGGAATTATTGAAAATATTGGCAAATGGTACTCAATTTTTGTAGAAAAAAAATACGTAGCTAAAAAGATAAATAGTGTAATTAATAACAAAATAAAACTAAGTTAACTTAGGGGAAACAAAAAAAAATGCACAGACAGAAAAAATACTTTGGACATTTTCCGTCAGGACATTTTCAATTAATTTTTCAGACATTTCTATTAACTCTAAAACAACGCAATGCAGTGCTAAATTAAAGATACAGGTAAAACACCTATAAAAATCAATATGGAAAATTCCTTCATAATAATATGGTACATTGTCTTATGTTTAATGATTTCTTTTTAAAATGTAACAATTTAAAATTATTTTTTTTTTTTATTTCAAATTTTAAACTAACTTTCTATTTTTTATATTCTATCTACTTGTTTGTCTTTGTGTTTGTGTATAATATATATATATATATATATATATATATATACACCTTGCTATAGGTGTATATATATATATATATACACCTTGCTGCGTGTACTGCGTTAGGCTAACCGAGACTTGTCATTTGCACTTATATATTGTTGCTCTTTTGTTAGTTTTGACTGCTTTTATTGTCCTCATTTGTAAGTCGCTTTGGATAAAAGCGTCTGCTAAATGACTAAATGTAATGTAATGTAATGTAAATGTAGCTATGTAGCTAAATGCTTTGTCACACCTATATTCAAATATATACAATATAAGCATCATAATATATCAATACAGTACAGGGCACATTCTATTATAGGCCAAGATTAAAATGCAAATTGGTATGTTTAATGCAAAGCAACCGTTTTATACACACTATCTGTAACAGAGCATCTCTATCCAAGGAGGTCCACAGTCTGAAAAAAGGTTGTAGACCTGCATTATATTCAGAAATGGCCAGTGCTCTTTCAATTGATCAAAGAAAACTGGTTCTCAGCAAACAGAAATTCACTTCTTGAAACCATAGAACTCTGCAGAAAGCATGTGTCACTAAAAACAGCTTTAGTTACCTTCACAATCATATACACTGACTGAACTTTACTTTGAAAGGGCATTTCATGCTGGCTTTTCCTGAGAGAATGGCTCTTCTAACTTTCCAGAATCCAAAGCTCTATCATATTGATATACCTCAAGTGTGTGTGTGTGTGTGTGTTTGTGTGCACTTGTCATGGTTATCGCAGCTTTAGATTGTGGCTTCAGGTGCTTGATGGATTCATTATCATTGCGCTTGAGCCCCTCATGACTGCAGCAGACAGAAGGAGGAGTCCAGGCTCAAGGTCACATGCACCGCTCGTTGAGAAAAGAAGGGCAGGGGGAAAGAAAGAAAGAAAGAAAGAAGCGCATGAGCTGAAATTGAGGAATGAGATGCAGGAACCGCTGTCTGTGTGTTAATTAAAATGAGAGATTTTTTATTCTATGAGCTGTAAATGCAGTGATGAAGGTAATATATGATTTTGGACTCATAGTAATTAGCAGACTTCTGCTTAAACTGTTTATTGATCCTCTTTAGTGAAGCAATTTATAGCCCTTGATTTCTTAACTGGATGACCCGTCTGCTTTTCTCCTCAAAAAAAGGCATTGAGAGGGGTCATTTTATGATGTTTAATTTTTCTTGCTCTTTGAATAAAACAGTGGGATGTACTAGATAAACATGTAGCAGCTTTTAAAACTTGAAACCTTCTCTCATACTGCCATTAAGCTGGAAAGATGGGTTTTACTAAAATCTTTGATTTTATAATGAAAACACGAATACATTGACACTTTCGAACAAATTACCACCTATCGTATGCCGTTTTTCTTATTTGTTTGATCAAAATACAGTAAAAACACCAAAACTGTGAACTAGTATTATAATTTACTGTAACTGTAAAAAGTCTTCAGTGCCACATGATCCTTCAGAAATCATTTTAATATGCTGATTTGGTGTTCAAGTCAAATTTCTTATTATAATCTATGTGGGCTGCTTTATTTTTTGAAAAAGACAATTTTTAAAAGGAACTATTTTGTAACATCATATAAATATCTCTACTGTCACTTTTGATCAATTTGATTCATTATAAACATTGATTCCAAACATAATTAAGTTATTTACAAAACAGAAAAGTAGAAATTTCTAAGCAATCATTATGCAGCTCTTGCCATGCAAAAACTCAGAATGTAGAATTTAAGTTGATTACTTTTCTGGTCATGTGTTGTTCTTTGTGGAGCTGATAGCTCCAAGTCATGATAAACTAAATAACAACATGCAGGTTTGGATTGACATGAGGCTGAGTAAATAAAACTGAAGATTTTACATTTGAGATGAACTATTCTTTTATGAAACAAGGAAGATAGACACAAAATTATTCCTGTGAATCTTAATTACAGTGAACCTGTCACACAACAATGAAGGCTTTCCAAAGAGGCTGTTATGAAAAGACAGGACAACAGCAGCTATATTAGACCTGACAGAAAATGTCAAAAGTGGAACGATCACGTAACACTAAACAAGAACATTGACTAACATAGCAAATGGAACTCAGGGACAAAGGACAAAATATTAAGGCTTTAAAATATATGACTGACTTCTTTAAGAAACTTTATCATAAATCCCTCATAAGTGTATGCTTAGAAATAAGTCTGGTTTGCTGATTTGGCAGAAGTAGTTTTTGTTATTGTTGTTTTTGACTTGCAGCAGAATTGTCTCTTTTCATGTTTTGTAAATTACATTTGGGATTTGAACATATGGGCATTTTGGATGGAAAATAAAATGCAAAGGAAATGGATTTTATAAAGTTGTGCTATATTGTGAAATAGATTAACTCCCAAATACATCTACTCATCAAATCTACAGCAATCCATTTCCCTGCAGATAAACTTGAAGAAAAAAAAATCATAACCCCTGACACAGACAAACAAGAGAAAACTCCAAATGTATCTTGGTGAAACTTCACTCAAACAATCCTAGGAGAGAAAACGCGTATGAAATCATATGAAAAATAAAACATTACATTTTTGTACGAGTCTGAACATGAATGTTTAAGATTCAGAAACATACAGTGGGTACGGAAAGTATTCAGACCCCCTTAAATTTTTCACTCTTTGTTATATTGCAGCCATTTGCTAAAATCATTTAAGTTAATTTTTTTTCCTCATTAATGTACACACAGCACCCCATATTGACAGAAAAACACAGAATCGTTGACATTTTTGCAGATTTATTAAAAAAGAAAAACTGAAATATCACATGGTCCTAAGTATTCAGACCCTTTGCTCAGTATTTAGTAGAAGCACCCTTTTGATCTAATACAGCCATGAGTCTTTTTGGGAAAGATGCAACAAGTTTTTCACACCTGGATTTGGGGATCCTCTGCCATTCCTCCTTGCAGATCCTCTCCAGTTCTGTCAGGTTGGATGGTAAACGTTGGTGGACAGCCATTTTTAGGTCTCTCCAGAGATGCTCAATTGGGTTTAAGGCAGGGCTCTGGCTGGGCCATTCAAGAACAGTCACAGAGTTGTTGTGAAGCCACTCCTTCGTTATTTTAGCTGTGTGATTAGGGTCATTGTCTTGTTGGAAGGTAAACCTTCGGCCCAGTCTGAGGTCCTGAGCACTCTAGAGAAGGTTTTCGTCCAGGATATCCCTGTAATTGGCCGCATTCATCTTTCCCTCGATTGCAAACAGTCGTCCTGTCCCTGCAGCTGAAAAACACACCCACAGCATGATGCTGCCACCACCAGGCTTCACTGTTGGGACTGTATTGGACAGATGATGAGCAGTGCCTGGTTTTCTCCAAACATACCGCTTAGAATTAAGGCCAAAAAGGTCTATCTTGGTCTCATCAGACCAGACAATCTTATTTCTCACCATCTTGGAGGTGTTTTTTAGCAAACTCCATGCAGGCTTTCATGTGTCTTGCACTGAAGAGAGGCTTCCGTCGGGCCACTCTGCCATAAAACCCCGACTGGTGGAGGGCTGCAGTGACGGTTGACTTTCTACAACTTTCTCCCAGCTCCCGACTGCATCTCTGGAGCTCAGCCAAAGTGATCTTTGGGTTCTTCTTTACCTC
>NW_015539842.1:6686-14176 GCF_001515605.1 Sinocyclocheilus anshuiensis | reverse complement strand
CTCCACACATACCGCTTAGAATTAAGGCCAACAAGTTCTATCTTGGTCTCATCAGACCAGGGAATCTTATTTCTCACCATCTTGGAGTCCTTATGCGGGCTTTCATGTGTCTTGTACTGAGGAGAGGCTTCCGTCGGGCCACTCTGCCATAACGCCCCGACTGGTGGAGGGCTGCAGTGATGGTTGACTTTCTACAACTTTCTCCCATGCATCTCTGGAATCTCTGGAGCTCAGCCACAGTGATCTTTGGGTTCTTCTTTACCTCTCTCACCAAGGCTCGATAGCTCAGATAGCTCAGTTTGGCCGGACGGCCAGCTCTAGGAAGGGTTCTGGTCGTCCCAAACGTCTTCCATTTAAGGATTATGGAGGCCACTGTGTGAGCTCTTCAAGCAGTTTCTTTGACCTCATGATTCTCATTTGCTCTGTGAGCTGTAAGGTCTTATATAGACAGGTGTGTGGCTTTCCTAATCAAGTCCAATCAGTATAATCAAACACAGCTGGACTCAAATGAAGGTGTAGAACCATCTCAAGGATGATCAGAAGAAATGGACAGCACCTGAGTTAAATATATGAGTGTCACAGCAAAGGGTCTGAATACTTAGGACCATGTGATATTTCAGTTTTTCTTTTTTAATAAATCTGCAAAAATGTCAACGATTCTGTGTTTTTCTGTCAATATGGGGTGCTGTGTGTACATTAATGAGGAAAACAAATAACTTAAATGATTTTAGCAAATGGCTGCAATATAACAAAGAGTGAAAAATTTAAGGGGGTCTGAATACTTTCCGTACCCACTGTATATACTACATATACAGTACTTTATACTGGGGGAAAGTATTCATAATTGGCATACTGATACCGTCCCGTAGCAATTCTAATCAAATATTAATTAAAAAACCTATTAATCTCAGTTCAGTTTCTTGATATCCGGACAAGATGGATCAGGAGGTTTATTTCAACGCAAGAACAGACCCTGCACAAATATGCTTGCGCAACCACTAACATGAACATGGTGGAGATCACAGATTTGATCAGATACAAAGATGACTTTGAATGAAAGTACTGCTCCTGCAGTTACTCACCAGATCCTGATCATCATCTTCTGAGAAAGAGTTTCTCGACTGACTGAATGATAGTGAATTCACATTCAACATGTCAGCGACGGCCTTTGCCTTTTGAAGAATTCCATCTCCGAGCTATGATCGCTGTACATTGTGTCAGATATATCACTGAGAACATGATATATCCACTACTGTCCATATATCTGAGGAATGAGAAAGAAAATGAGTACTAATTCTGTATCTGGTGCATTAGACTTTGACCACATCTCAGCACTGTGTTGTTATATTTATTTATTTATTATAATTTTTTTTGCACATGGATATGCTGTTTATGTGGATAACAGGGTTGCGTGCCAATCATACTTAAACTGACTATTCCTTTAAAAATCCAATTAAATTTGAATTTATGCTTGAAAATAGAATGGAATTCAAATAATTTCACAAAGCTGCCACACTTTTACTAATTCTTGTCATTTATCACTAGGAATCACTCATAAACCCATACCCACGTTATCATATACGACATATAGGTACATTCGATAATACTAATAATCAGTGTTTAAAATTCTACCTACAGAAATATGCAGTACTGCACATTCAGACTCTCACTTATCACATGGCTACTCACCAAATAAATACACAAATATAAAATACTGATTTGTGTTGAAATTGTTTTAGAATCTTAACTGTATAATATCAAAGCTGAATTCAAACATACTGAGTGAAGGAGGTGTTTTCGTTTTTGAAACATGCTCAGTGTGAATCCTGTAATCTGGTAATGTGCTCACTGAACTGAAAATGCACTGTTTATGTGTGTGTGAATCCAGTGTAAAGCTTCAGCTATGAAAAACAGGCCATTACAATGTACAAAACTATCAGCCTACCAACAAGACGAACCCTGCAAAAATCACCACGCCTAAAAACTAGATAGATAATCTATCTATCTATGCATTTAGAGAACAAAAACAGTCAAAATCTGCCTCAGTGTGGCAAAGTAATAGGTTTTATTTGACTTTGGTTGCCTAAAACTTGTTGTGCGAAGTACAAACAGTGACATGACTACAAAAGCCCTACACAGCACAGATTGAAATGACATTCAGAAGGCAACAGAGACGTCTGACAGCACACCACACTCACAATGTTTGCTATACCCAAAACCCTCACCAGAACATATACAAAAACATTATGCTCTCCATCATCCAACAATACTGCTATTATCCAGATTTACCGCAGTCTTTCTTTCTTTCTTTCTGTTTCTTTCTTTCTTTCGCTCCTGGAGTGTCTTTCAATCATAGTGGTGAAGGGAAAGGGTGAAAGAGATGGGCGAAGGCTCCTTGGAATGTCGATCCATCATCAGTAGGACGGGTCTCTACTGAGCTCAGTCACGCTGTAATTTCTCCTTTTCTATTGAGACGCTCAACACTCCCCCTCTGTCCTATTGACAACCGAAAATGGCTTTGCCAACCTGACTGACAACTTTGTCTACCTGACAGAAAGCATAAAGCAGAGGCACAGAGATTAGACCAATAGAGCTGTGGAGATTACACTCTCCCATTATTGTACATCATATCAGATTGAGTCATTGTGATAATGCACAAGTGTGTGTGTGTGTGTGTGTGTGTGAGTGTGCGAGTTGTTTTCCCTTAAAGTAGCTTGTCGGCGCTGATTTCTTTGTCTCGCTCGCTGTGTTGTATTTATTTTCTCGACCAATTTAAAGAGCAATTTATCTGTGAAGAGATTCCATTCTGTGGATATTTCTTTTCTCATATATGGAAACTTCTTTCATCTTTAAAATTAATGTCTAGATTATAAGATCATTATCCTTAGTTCCCAAATATTTGGTTCAAAGATCCTCTTCACCCTGTCATTCAAAGTAAAAGACTGCAAACACTTGAAGAAAAAAAAAGAAACAAGATCAAATGTATATATGCATGAACAATAAAACGATCGATAGATAAATACAATAAAACGATAGTTAGAATGATAGATAGATAGATAGATATGAGCTATAAAAAAAAGGAATGTATTACATTCTCAGAGCTCATGTGGGCATCATGGAGACTCTAATGTAATTTGGATGAAGTGCCACTCTGTTCTTTAACAAAAGTCCCAGCAGTCCTTCTTTTCCTTACTTAATAAAAGCTGTGAGCTGAAAAAAAAGTTATTTTAAGCTTATTTATGCACAATGAACCCTGAGGGGACCTCAGTCCAATCCGTTTCTGCATGTTTGTGCATGTGTTCTGTAATCCTAAACCTAATTAACCCTAACTAACCCTTTCCTTTAACGGAACAGTTGGCTAAAAATTAAAATTCTGTTATTATTTATGCACACTCAGGTCATTCCAAACATGCATGACTTTCTATCTTCTGAATAATATTCTGGCTACTCTTTTCAATAAAAGGAAATTTCAATAGACGGGTTGTTAAAACTTACATTTAAAAAGAGTGGACTGAATATTCTTTAAAAAAAAAATCATTTTGTAATTAAAAGAAGAAAGAACATCATATGTGTTTGGAACAACATGAGTGTATAAATGATGACAAAATGTTACTTTTTTAGGTCAAATAGACCTTGATTCGAACTGGAAATAACCCATATCAACATTTGTGAATTATTATATTCAATACAAAGTTATTGCCTACTGCTTACATCTTTTCTTTCTTGCTTTCAGCCAACAAGGGAACAGAAAGAGTGGAGGCCCACTTTTTATTTCTTCGACTAGTCTACAATCCACAGGAGGCTCATTGCCATAGGAGCAGTAGAGGTGACTTGTGTAAAGCAGGTGAAGGTAACTTGCTATTGGCTCATCCATCTGGAAACATGGCAATTAGTGCTTCAATTGTCACCTGACATGAGCCTGGTTTTGCAGAGCTGTGAACCACAAAACGGTGAGTGCTAGACCACTACAAAATCGAATTGTCTGCAATGGAGGGGGAAAAAAACCTGTTAGTATATGAGTACAGTGTTTGAATTAATCACATGATAGTTTAAAAATACTCAAATATATGTTTCATTACTAAGTTTTTCTTTTCTAACTTCTAAAAAAAATTCTTAAAAAGATAAAATGTGATTTAAGTGTCAAATATCTTTAGCCTGTCCATCCATAACTGTGACAGCAACATTAACATTTTTTCATATTAATTAAATTATGTCTGCCCTGTCTAGAAGCAGTTTAACATTCAATTAATTGCTTTCAGAGGCAGGGAGGGAGTCAGAGGAGACTATGAATTAGTGCAGCTTAATAGAAAGAGAGAATTCAAATTTCAATATATTAGTTATACAATGTTTTACAAAGTGGATTATAGTTTCTTCATCATAATCCTTGAAGCGAGTTTACGCAAATAAAACAAAACTTCTCTATGAACTCCTTTAATTCAAGTCTGAGAGACAGCAATGATCCATCATCCTAAGCCATTCATTCAGCGATTCAGACCTTTTCAGAGAATGATGAAAATTCAACATCAAACAAAGTGCTTGAAATTAGTTTTTGTGTCTTTTAGTTGTATTGGAGGCTTTATTCCTAACCAAAGTTACAGTGACTTCACAACAACAACAAAACACATTCAGTGTCTTGCCCTCTCGTCCTGACATTGGATCATTAGTAAAAACAAACCAAATATCATTTTAAAATTCTAACGGCAATGCCTTATAAGGTCCACCAGGCCAAGCCTTTGGTGTGTTGAGAGAGTCCGTTTTTTTATATTCCTTGTGATCAATATGATCAGAGGCAAAGATACATAAATTAATAAATAAACAACCAAACATGAAAAACAAGGAAAATAAAGAAAAGCATGTCATCAGACCCATGATGCAACAAGAAAGCAACAGAGACAGTCTATTTATGTACTGTAGCACCTTTGTGGTTACAGAGAGTACATCGATTGAAATTTGAGAAAGTTAAAAAGGACGGGATAGTCATTGGTGCTTCTGATGAAAACACAAGACCTTTTCTGTTCAAATTTAAAACCGTTTAAAGGAATAGCCACCTAAAAATGAAAAAATGCTGTAAATGTACTCAGCCTCAGGCCATCAAGATTTAAATAAGTGTGTCCCTTCGGTAGAACAGAATTTAGCGTTACATCACTTGTCCTATCCTATGCAGTGAATGGGTGCCATCAGAATGAGAGTCCAAACAGCTGATAAAAACATCACAATAATCATCAAGTAATTCACACAACTCCAGTGAAGAGAAATGTTTTGTGCATGTAAGCAACGAATCCATTATTAAAATGTTTTTAACTTCAAAATTCAAAATGTCTTAATGATGGAGTCGTGTGGATTACATGTGGATTATTGTGATGGTTTTATCAGCTGTTTGGACTCTCACTCTGACAGCACCCATTCACAGCAGAGGATCCCTTGGTAAGTGATGTAATACTAAATTTCTCCAAATCTGTCCCGATGAAGAAACAAGCATCTTGGCTGGACTGATGTGAGTCAATTCCGTGACAACAGCAGGTCCTCTATGTTTTCTCCACTGCCACAGAAGCCATTTTTCAGGTATACTGAGAATTAATTTAAGAGTTGAATCAGCTTCACTGACACTGAGTAAATGTCCATTGCTAAAAGTCTTTGGAATGAGGACATATTTATCCGTTTCACAGTGGAAACAATGTGACAAGAGTAGGTTAGCAATTTGAAATTTGCTAGAGCTGCATGTGAAATGTAATCAGTCAGCATTTACTGAGTAATGTGGCATGGCCGTCACGCTAGCATCGGCTTTTCCCCTCTGTCTCTGTTTTCCTCAGAGGATACGATGTGAATACATTTTTTAAAAGAGTGTGTTGACATGCGTCAGGCGAACAGTGTCAGAATGTTCAATGCTCAGGTTCTGCACAGCACTCTGGGATTTATTTGCAGTTTATGCAGTTTTGCCTTTTTTGTCATCACAATGCAATAATTAGAGGATAAATCCCACAGCTGCAATATTTGAAGCTCTCAGAATAAAGAATATTCCACGTTCAAAAGGAGTACTGACTAGCATATTTAAGAATCAGAAAGGTCGAAAGAAGAAAGATAGTTGTAGTCTAAGAATCCAAATGAGCAGCTCGATGCTTAAACTTCTCCAGCATAAAAGGGTCTTTCTAAAACTTACTTGGTACTTTGTTTTTATTGATTTATTTATTTTTATTTAATTTCACAAATGAGGCAACAGTTGTAAAATGTTGCAATAACACCATCGACAAGTTCTAAAGACTAAAACATTAAACAAAGTAACCCGGATGACACACAATTTTACAGAGAGCAATAAATAAACAGGTAATTTACTTTAAAATTAAATTATAAATTCATTTAAATCATACTTTTTTAATGTAATGTTTAAAGTTGGAGAAAAGTAAAAGAAACTAATATATATTTAGCAACTTTTTTATGTGGCGATTTATGTGGTGAGTACTTCACATATACTTAGAAATGAGTTATTTTATATATAGTTTAATTTATATTTAGCAACTTTTTTACGTGATTTATGTGATAAGCCTATTTAGTCCCATAAAAATGTAAATGGCCAGTTTCAGCAATACTCTAATAGATGTAGCAAAAAATATATATATACACAGTGTCGTGAAAAGGTTTTTGCCCCCTTCCCGGTGTTTTTGCATATTTGTCACACTCAAAGGGGTCATCCGATGCCCATTTTCCACAATGATTCTTTAGGGTCTTAACCACTTAATGGAAAGTCTGTAACATAGTTTGATTAAAATTTCTCAGTGGTAGTGTAAAAAACACATTTTTTACCCTGTCAAAAACAGCTCTTTTCAGAGCAAGCCGGTTTGTAGCATTTTCCTTTAAATATTAATGAGCTCTGCTGACCCCACCCCTCTCTTCCGAGCCACTCTCTGAGGGACTGTTTACTTTAGCCGCACAATGGTATTGTAAAAAACACATTTTTTACCCTGTCAAAAACAGCTCTTTTCAGAGCAAGCCGGTTTGTAGCATTTTCCTTTAAATATTAATGAGCTCTGCTGACCCCACCCCTCTCTTCCGAGCCACTCTCTGAGGGACTGTTTACTTTAGCCGCATTCATCGTGAAACTTGCTAATTAGCACATTATTTGGAAAGGCGATTTGCAAAGATTAATTAAAAAACCTTATACTCACTTCTTCTGTAGGTGAAGCTGGATCACGAATGATTCGCGCGAACATAAATACATTTATGTAGATTGGGGGGCGCATTCCCTTCAGAAGCAAACATAATCCACTGCGTCTTCAGCAGCTCAGATGTCGGGAGTAAATGACGACTGCTATGTTCATTATTACATCCAACAACAAAACACCTCAATTGCTTAGGAGTCATTCTTGTCTACATCTGCTCCGGTGGTGAAACAATGGCGGACTGATGACAGCTCACTCAGAGCGGGTCTAAGGTAAGACGCCAGTCCAGTCTGCTGAAACGCTACTGTCAATCAAATTATTGTGGGAGGGGCATGT
>NW_015539842.1:0-6369 GCF_001515605.1 Sinocyclocheilus anshuiensis | reverse complement strand
TTGTGTACACACACTGCCAACACACATTTCAGTTCAAACAACTTGTAAAAGTGCATGTAGCATCAGATGACCCCTTTAAAAGATTCAGATCATCTAACTAATTTTAATATTACACAACGATAATGCAAGTAAATAGAAAATGCAGTTTTTAAATGATGTAACACAGCATTTCATAAAAAGAACATCATACCAACAGTCAAACATGTGGTGGTAGAGTGATGGTCTGGGGATGCTTTGCAGCTTCAGGACCTGGACGACTTGCCATAATTGATGGAACCATGAATTCTGCACTCTATCAGAAAATCCTGAAGGAGAATGTCCGGTCGTCAGTTTGTGACCTAAAGCTCAAGCACACTTGGGTTATGTAGCAGGACAATGATCCCAAACACACCAGCAAGTCCACCTCTGAATGGCTCAAGAAAAACAAAATGAAGGTTTTGGAGTGGCCAAGTCAAAGTCCAGACTTAAATCCGATTGAGATGCTGTGGCATGACCTTAAACAGTCCATTCATGCTCGAAAACCCTCCAATGTGGCTGAATTAAAACAATTCTGCAAAGAAGAGTGGGCCAAAATTCCTCCACAGCGATGTGAACGACTCATTGCCAGTTATCGCAAGCACTTTAAGAGACTGGGCAAAAACAGCATCCATGGGAGAGTTCCAAGGCAAAAGTCATTGCTGACCAAAAATAACTCAAAGGCTCGTCTCACATTTGTCAAAACATATCTTGATTATCCTCAAGACTTTTGAATTTCAGAACTGAATTTTGTATTTACTCGGGTTATCTTTGTGTAATATTAAAATTTGTTTGATGATCTGAATCTTTTAAGTGTGTGTGACAAATATGCAAAAAAATAAAAATACAGGAAGGGGGCAAAATCTTTTTCACGGCACTGTACACTATTACATATTACAAATATAAATGATTAAATATCTTATAATGTAATATTTATTTATTATTATTATAGCGTATTTCACAATTGTTTTATCTCCACTAAATTGTAAAAATAAAAATAAAAATTTGCCTATATATGATAATGCTATATCTTGATTCAAAAATTCCAATTTAACTGGGATAACTAGTCCGATCATGATGTCTAAGGAGGGCCCTATGGGTTCAGTCCCTGATGTTGTTGCAGTCTAGTCACGCTAGCGGTCCTCGGGTCTAAATGTGTGCTCGCTTAATGAGAGCCACTCTGCTGTGCTACTTAAATATTTGAAGTAACCTTTAATCCAGGTAAGACAGGTGTTATCTCCACATTACTATAACATTGCAACATACTTCAGAGTCATATGCTTGTAGACTGTGTGAAAGGTACTGTGGTTTGAAGAAAACAGGACACTGCGTTTGCGATTAATATCGCCTTAATTAAAATGAACTCACAGTCACTGAATCATGAATGCGAGCAAACAGTGCTTGAAGTGAGAAAGACTAGCACAGATGGAGAAAAGAAGTAAAGAAAAGAGGAAGCCATAAGACAGCGTCTTGTTGGCCTGCTACAGACAAGTAGGCGTTCTGTCATTTCTTGAGCCAACTTGCTGATTTCATCATAGGGCTTGACATGTGAGAGGATTTTAAGAAGAGATGCTTAGGCGCAGATATTGAAATTCTCTCCTTGTGTCTTGTCATTCAGTAATTTGGTTTGGCTCACATAAGCGGTAATGGTGAGGAACCCAAGGCCAACAGCTGTTGAAAGCAGTTGTTTAATGCTTACCTAACTGCATTACTGCAAAATAGATACACGGATATTCGCATACTACAGCTGTTGTGTTACGACTGATTTGGTTGTGTTTTTTTTTAGTTAGAATGTGTCTAGTGAATTTAAATGAGATCTAGGACTCACAGTATGTATTGTAGCATTTACATTACTGTCAATAAGCAACTGTTCTTGAGGTGGACTTGTCAGAAACTGTGGAGGACTCTGGTGATATGGAATATAAAAACGTTACGATGTCAATATTGCCTCCTGAAGGAGCATATAATAGATGTTCCTGTCAACAAAAGTAAAAACTGCACCATGTCCCAAATATCTGAATAATAAATCCAGATCATCAATCAAAAAATGTCTCACATTTGTTGTGACACGCTGTATCCTGCAATGAAACAATGAGTAATGAACATACATTGTTTAGATCAGTGTTTCCCAACCACACGGCACCCCTGCTCTCGACAGACGGCACCCCGGTTGGGAAACACTGGTTTAGATGACTAAAATTAAATATTATATGAATATAAAATACACCGTCTAAAGGTTTGGGGTCTCAAAGTTTTTTTTTCTAATGTTTCTAAAAGAAGGCTGCATTTATTTGATCACACAATACAGTAAAGCAGTGATATTTTCTATTTTATTATATTATAAATGTAATGCATTTCTGTGATGCAAAGCTGATTTTCAGCATCATTACTTCAGTCTTCAGCGTCACATGATCCTTCAGAAATCATTATAATCTGCTGATTTGCTGCTGAAGAAGCATTTATTTTTATCAATCAATTTTATCAGTAATGTGTCTATTTTTCTATTATTGCTTATTGTTACCAATTAATAATGTTACCAATAATAATCAGAAAATATGGAATAAAATAGTGGAATATAAAATAATTATTGGCCTGTTTAGCCAAGCCTTTCATGAAACAAACAAAACAAGCATGCAGATTAATAAAATAACACATATTATACAATACATTCCACATGAATTGTATTTGATGATTTGTTAATTGCATTTAATAGACTACACTTTCAATAAAACATTTGTGATTGGTTTGTAAAAGGTCTTTTTATGCATGTTTAGCCTGAGTTTTTGTTGCATTTACACAGTTTTGACCAGTAGACGTTATCAGCGCGTGAATCATTTTGTCAAGCAATTGGTTCAACTGATTCAAAGTTTTGAAAAGATTTGTTTCTCCCACCACTAACACATACTTCTCTTATCATTTCGTAACAGTAATAACAATATACTAGTATGCAGTTCTGAATTCAGCCAACACAGACCTGACCCGAGTTTCAGATAGAATATTAATTTATATCTGCGCTTGTGCATGAGAAATCAATTCTGGGCGCCTTCTGGAACAAGAATGAGACAGATTTTTATATAAAAGAACTGAGCATGAATTAACATCCAGATGGGCAAAAGCAGCCCCATGGTGAAAAATGACTGCACTGAAACACAATTTATACACCATTTAAAAAATAATAACAAAAAATAAAGTGAAATGGAAAACCTGAAACAGAAAAAAATGTTTTTTTCCCCCGCCTTGCCCAATAGTGGCCACATTTGGCAAACTACAAAAAACACCATGAAAAGCACTATGAGGGTGTTTTTGCACTATATTCCGAGTCTCCTGAAGTCATATGATATCTTTGTGTAAGAAAAAGACCCAGATTTAAGTCAGACTAGAGATTAATTGGTCAACACAAATCCATCTGAAAGTAATGAAATTCTGGGTTTTGTAATGAAAAACTTTTTTAATTTATTACTTTTATATACTTTTTTCGTTATTTATTTCTTCCCTTTCTAGCTTGTATTTATTTGAACAATGCCTAAAACTTAGTATTACAAGCACTTCCTGTGTCTGTTTGCCTCTTTAATAAGAATCGCTTTATGCCCCTATTGTAAGTCGCTTTGGATAAAAGCGTCTGCAAAATGACTAAATGTAAATGTAAAGTACTGGGGGAATTAGCAAAGTCCCAGCACTGGCCACATCTGTTCAGCCAATGAGCCCAGCATCTCAGGTAATATCTGGTATCCATATCTGGTAATTTTTTGCTTCTGTTCACCCCTCTTCACCAGAAACTATAACAGGTCTATACTAAAGCCAGGAAGTCATACAGATCACAAATGTGATAAGCCAGTAGTACAGAAACGATGCTGAAAGAGACATTTTTCTTATATGGAGAGCAAAATAGCAATATATTCGGTGAACAAGTTAGTGAACTTTTGTATGCATGTTATATTGAACAATCTCTTTTGTTTCTCAATAAATATATACATTTACATTAAGGGTATTGAAGTCACAGTGTTTTATTTCGCTCCTGGGTTTTGTATTGCTTTTCAGCAAATAGGTTATTTTTTTTAACAAGGTAGCCTAACAAAACCTCTGCTCAATATCATCTATGCAAAGATGTCTCCATAACATGGCTTATTATTGGGTTTTGTCGTGACAAGCAAGTATCTTTTTCCTGTAATTGATTAGTTTGAACAATGTTCTGGTAACATTTAAAGGCCACAATGAGGTAGTGAAGTCATGGGTTGTGTTAGTCTACAATGATGTATTAAAAAAAAAAAAAGGAATTGTTCACCCAAAAATGAAAATTGTTGAAAATGGTCCCATCCTCAGGCCACCCAAAATGCAGATGAGTGTGCTTCTTCATCACAGCAGATTTGGAGAAATTCAGCATTACATCTCTTGCTCACCAATGTATCCTCTGAAGTGAATAGGTGCCGTCAGAATGAGAGTCCAAACAGCTGATAAAAACATCACAATAATCCACAGTAATCCACATAACTAAATTAAGAGAGAAATATGCACAGCTCAAGCTTCATTTACAAGCAAAAACATGTCTTAAATGACAGATATTTTTTTTACAAACATGCAGCTTTTCACTTCACAAGACATTAATTGATGGAGTGGTGTAGATTACTGTGATGTTTTTATCAGCTGTTTGGACTTTCACTCTGACGGCACCCATTCACTACAGAGGATCCACTGGTGAGCAAGTGATGTAATGCTAAATTTCTCCAAATCTGTTCCTATGAAGAAACAATCACATCTGCATTTTGGATGGCTTGAGGGTGAGTAAATTTCCATCAAATTTCATTTTTTATTTTTTTTATTTAGTTCAGTCGAGTTGCAGATTCTGTAGACTATTTGCTATAAACCGAAAACCATCACATTAGCGGAACATAAAAACAAGTTATCATAAAAATGTCAATTGTGCGGAAAAAAAAAGTCAACCTTCAAAAAATGGATGCAATATGCCCCTGTGTGCACCTTTGCAGGCCTATCAACATCCTGGAACATTTCCACCCTGTATAATGAGAATATAAACAGGAGAAATCGGAGAACCATCCCTTCCGACATAAAGCCATTTTTATGCCACTAACATCTTGTTCGCCGCGTTCGACTGCAAAACTGCTGCTTGTAAATAATACATCTCGCATCCTAGGTAACATCACAAGTTAAAAGCCTACTAAATGAATGATTCAGAAAAAATGGTGAGGTCAAAAAGCAGAGCATCTTGCAAGCCAGGCATTTACCCTGAGGGAATACAAAGTGCTCCTTTAATAGGCTATAGATAAAATATCCTGCAATGCAGAGGACTTCTGTAATCAAACCAGCAATATTACCTACAGGCCACCCATTAAAAAACTAAAAGCCTGTAGATACAATCAGAACATCTAATGGCCCACATTGCTTCTAATGTATGTATATTTTTAAGTCCCTTACAGCAAACCAGCTGACCTCTTTTTGATTCGTCTGCGAGTCTTTGAGGTGAGTCTCTCTTTGTGTTTGGCCTTTGTGTAACATTTTCCCTCCTGACTTTGAAGCTTGGCTGAGCATTCCACAACCCGCCGTTCCTTCTCACCCTCCTTAGTGTTTGTTTCTTTTTAAAAATTACCTGCCTGTCCTACTTGGTTTCTCACCCTTGACCATGAGGCTTTTTCTTAGAGCATCTTTTCCACAGCTGGACTGGATACGGAAGCCGCACTGCTTTTCTAGGTCAGCAACAGCTATAAGTTTTACAGAAGACCAGAACTGATCCACACCCAGGATACGTGACTGAGTCCACCTCCTGGGAGGTGGTCTTTCTGAGAAGAAATTGTTCCGTTTCGCTGTGATACTCGACTGAGGATTCAGAGAAAACTGGACCATTTATACGCCACATCAAACAAGAAAATAAATGGACCAGAAGAAAACTAATTCCACAACAATTATGTCTGACTGAGGTTTTGACAAGTCGTTTTGTTGACGTTGAACACTGTAAAAAAAAAAAAAAAAACATATGCAGAACTTGAACAAATTAATGAGTTTTAAGTCAAAACATTCACTAACGATTACTATACTGTTGAAACGCAACTTATTCACTTCATAATTTTAAGAAAATGTCTTCACTGACTTCTAACTGTCACAATGCATTAACATCTACCATCAACTTAGCAATTAACAAACAAATCATACTTGAACCACCAGTTGCAGACCTCAACACTTGGCACAAAAACAAGGGTAACAATCAACTATCAGTAGATGAACACACACTTCTGACATCCCAAAACAATTAAACAACAACAATAAGAATTAATAAGCAAGCAAACGGTCAAACAATGCAATGTTAAAGGGTTCATATGATGCTGCTAAAAAGAACATTATTTT
>NW_015539841.1:460495-460836 GCF_001515605.1 Sinocyclocheilus anshuiensis | reverse complement strand
TGAATACCTCTTTCTGGCGAATTCTCTCGTTAGAAACAACAAACTACAGATGTGTGTATGAATCTGTTCCATATCTGTTACTTAAGCAAACAGACAGGTTTTTTTGTATAGTTAATAGACTACATTATTAGGCTACTTTGACCATCGCCCACTATCAACTAGCATAATCTATTAAAGGTGAGAATCAAGATATTTAATGATATAGTTAATGTATTTGGGAATGTTTCGAATAAAAAGGAAAAACTAAATAAAACATGAGTGCTATTTTGGCTGCTGTGTGTCACATGAAGACCCCCCTGTGTTAGATGTTGTTCAAATTCTTCTAGTTATATACATAAAGA
>NW_015539841.1:459637-460286 GCF_001515605.1 Sinocyclocheilus anshuiensis | reverse complement strand
TTGGAAATATTTTTGAAGAAAAGGAAAAAAAAAAATAGGCTACAACATAAGCCTATATCAGTTGCCGTGTGTCACACGACAAGCATCCCCACTCGTGCCCCCTCAAAAATAATGAGTGCATGACGCCCCTGCTTGGGTATCTTATAAATGTCTATTTACCAAATGATTAATACAGTAATAGTTATAAGCGAACTAAAGTGGGTCAAGTGATAATTTGACCTCCTCTTTTAGAACATTTACTACTAGTCTTTCAAAACATTTCATAATATTTGAAGTCAAAGCCACAGGTCTAAAGTCACGATTCTCAACTGGGCAATTTTTCTTAGAAACCGGCATAATTAGGGCCTAAGCCAGAAAGGCGCAGGGCCCTATTGATCCCCTAAGGATTATTATTTTTTAAATTTTTTTTCAAACTTCCGGGGCTTTTTGGGGGGCTTTACATACTCAAAAACTCTTGAAAATTGGCACACACGTTGGAATCTGCGGCCATTAGGAAGCCGCAGAGGTTGGGACCTGGGCGTGGCACAGGGGCTCTACGGCGCCCCCTGGAACACAGTCAGAAAACTTGATGTATAGCTCACACATACTTGCACGTATTCATATGAAACTCAGTACACATATAGAACTCATTGAGCCGAACAACTTTCAC
>NW_015539841.1:458202-459373 GCF_001515605.1 Sinocyclocheilus anshuiensis | reverse complement strand
CAGAGTAATTGTGTTGTATTATTAAAGTGCAGCTTCCAAACAGTTCAAAACTTTTTACATACATAGAATAAGTCATTCTGAGGAAATAGGCATAGTTTAACGACTTTACAACGCTCTATGGATAACAGAAAATTAAAAAAACTATAAGACATCTGATCTCACTCTGCCACTCTGCCTGTGTGAGGAAGGGAGGAGGTGGGGGGCTGGGTGAGTGTGTGTGTTGAGAGTGGGAGTAAGAGAAGGGGAGGGTGAGAGAGAGAGAGAGAGAAACTTTTAAACATATCTTTAATCACCAGGAAAAAAATAATCAGTAATTTTTTGTTGTTGTTGTTGTTTTTCCAACAGTTCAGCTCGCAGATGAAGACTAAGCTGTAATTAAATATTTCACAAATATTATAGATAAATAAAATAGTAAAAAAATGCTTATAAATCTTTAAAGGTTTTGGTAACACTTTAAAATAAGGTCTCGTTTGTTAACATTAGTAAATGCATTTACTAGCATGAACTAACAATTAACAATATATTTTCACAGCACGAAGGGGTGGGTGAGAGAGAGAGAGAGAGAGAGAGACTTTTAAACATCTCTTTAATCACCAGAAAAAAATATATATATTTTTTCCATTACAGCTTAAGAAATCTCTTAGGCCTTATCCTTTTCTGTCAGTTTTAGGGACAAAAAATCCTAGAAGCACTTCATTTGTAGGGCACTGACAACATAATTTGGTAACACTTTATAATAACTGCACGCTATGAATCATTAGGTAAGCATTAGTAAATAGTAATTTCATCCTTTCTAAAGCATTGTCCCAACATTAATAGTCATTAGTAAGCAGTTTATAAATACAGCTATAGATGCCTTGTTCTTGATTTATAACCATATCTATTACAAAGGAGATTTAAAGGAGATTTGCTCAAAAAACCTACATTAAACACTTCAATTACAGATAGCTACAGACCTGTCTCTCTCCTTCCATTCATAGCAAAAACCCTCGAAAGAGTTGTTTTCAACCAGATATCATTGTTTCTTTCACAGAACAACAAACTGGATGCTAACCAGTCAGGTTTCAGGAGTGGCCATTCAACTGAGACTGCGCTACTGTCAGTCACGGAAGCCTTGCGGATTGCAAAAGCTGATTCCAAATCATCAGTTCTTATTCTGCTGGATCTTTCT
>NW_015539841.1:457745-458097 GCF_001515605.1 Sinocyclocheilus anshuiensis | reverse complement strand
AAATTGTAAGTCGCTTTGGATAAAAGCATCTGCAAAATGACTAAATGTAAATGTAAATGTAAATGTAAAGGCTCAGTCATCTTCCTAACAGAAAAAATAAACAAACACAACATAACTCACATAACTCAGAAATATTTATTTCAAGATGCAAAAAAAAAAAAGAAACTGTACACTTGATTTTTTTTCTATGAAATTGCAGAGGTTTATTTTTCTTTTTTTTTTATCAAGTGAACAGTTGTACAGTTTAATTTTTTCAATCTTGAAAAAATATTTTTGTGTTCTGTATCCCTCTGTGTTGTGTTTGATTAACTTTTCTGTTTGGAAGATTGATGAGCTTTTAAATCTCCTTATA
>NW_015539841.1:449191-456545 GCF_001515605.1 Sinocyclocheilus anshuiensis | reverse complement strand
TTAACACACTGAGCAACTATTATCATGTGTTTAAATAATAAGATTTATAAATGTACATTTAAATAGTTTATTAATCATTTACATACACTTTCTAAATGATCTTATGAACTCCTAAATAACTGGTTTGTAAATAACGTAATAATTTAGAAATGATAAATTGATATGAAAATACAATTATTAAACATTATAGATATGCTCAAGCACAAAACATTTATAGCTGTATTTATAAACTGCTTACTAATGCCTATTAATGTTGGAACAATGCTTTATAAAGGATGGATTGACTATTTACTAATGCTTAACTAATGATTTATAGTGTGCAGTTATTATAAAGTGTTACCAATTTTTTTAATGTTTAAGTTTTGAATATTAACTGACATTAATACATGCTATATAATTATTGTTCATGTTAATTAATATAGTTAATGTTAATAACTGAAACCTTATTGTAAAGTGTTACTAAAGTTTTATATATTGTTCTGTGTATGTGTGTTTCACAGTCTTAATGGTTTGGATTAACCCTTTAATTGCCGTATCCCTTAAAACCAGACTGCCAGAGGGTTACTGTAAATGCATGTGCCCGCTGTACACCGTTCTCCTGATGCCTCCGGGATGGCGTTTGCACTGACGGCTTGGGCCGGCCATCGCTGCTTGCAGCTATATTTATAGTTGTTTTTTCCACAAGGAAGGAATGCTATGCAAATATAAAGATCTCTGAAAGATAATGGGGTAAGTTCATTGGCTAAATCAGCCATTTGTTCCAAAGGTGACTAAAAAAAATCATTCAGATCATTTGCTCTTTGCTGATCGTTACTAGTTATAAGCCTTTTCCGGAGGGGTTGCATATTGGTTACTACTTTCATAGCATTCCATAATTTCCTGGAATCCCTAGAGTTAAAAAATGGTTCTATAATGCATCTATGTTTTCCCCTGACCCCTTCAACAGAGTATTTAATTCCTTTTGAACTCATTTTAATTCAATTTTATCTTGATTTATAAAAGCCAACTTCTTCCTATTTAAGCACTCCTTATCCTTTGTTATATAACTTTTGTTATTAGGAAATACAGTTACAGTTTTATTCTCAACAACTGTGTCCACACAAAAATTTATATAATCTGTTATTGTCTCTGTGGCATCCTCAATATCCATTTCATGAAACAGATCCCAGCCTGTGCAAGCAAAGCAGCCCTTTAAAGTTTCAATGCTGTCATCAATCCAAACAGATACAGTCTTCGTCTGTGGCTTTATCCTTTTTAAAAGTGTTCTAGGAATCAAGTGAATCGTATTATGATCGCAGTTCGACAAAGGGGGTTTAGGCTTAGCCACATATGCATCCTTCGCATTCCCATAACATTTGTCTAGGATCTTATTTCCTCGGGTATCACATTTTATATACTGTTCATACCCTGGAAGTGAGAGGTCCAATCTGCAATGATTAAAATCACCAAGGGTAACGCTTTATAATAACTTTCATCAATAAATCATTAACAAACATTATATAATGTGTAACTAATCATTACTTAACATATATTCACAAATCTAGAAATATGAGATAATGTGCTTGTTAAAGGGATAGTTCACCCAAAAATGAAAATGTGATGTTTATCTGATTACCCCCAGGGCATCCAAGATGTAGGTGACTATAGGGCCTTTCGCACCGCGGGAACATTTTCATAGTACCAGAACTAATTGTGGAACTACCCACTTTTTGGCGTTTTCGCACCGCCGGAACTGGGTGCGATTTTAGTACCGGACTGCCTTTTTCGAGAACCAAATTAGCTCCTACTCCGGAGCAGGTTCTATACTCCGGAGCAGGGTCTAACCAGCACAACTGGTACTAATCGTGACGTAAGTAGACATTGATTGGCCAAACACGTACGAAAATGCCCTCACCCACCATGATTTAAAACGCTGTGTAAACATACTGTAAACATTGTGTCAACTTATTTCATAAGTATGGAGAACAGCGATAGATGGACGGACGCTGAAGTGCAACATTGATGTGTAAAGACACGAAACGATCGGTCTGTGCAAGAAACTGAACAGTATTTATATCGGGGTTTTTTTACCTCTGATGCACTGCAATGTCTGAACTGTCCTGAGTGTCAGGTGCCAGCTGTTGAGAATGCGCTCAGGACAGTTCAGACATTGCAGTGCATCAGAGGTAAAAACCGATATAAATACTGTTCAGTTTCTTGCACAGACTGATCGTTTCGTGTCTTTACACATCAATGTATTGTCACGAGCCACAGGGTTTAATTTGGTTTTGTTTGTGTATGTTTTTTTTTGACTTTCAAAGCCGTGATTCCCATTCACTTCTGTTATAAGACTGACAGACTGCAATGGTTTGAGTTAAAAATCTTCGTTTGTGTTCTACTGAAGAAACAAAGTCACCTACATCTTGGATGCTCTGGGGGTAAGCAGATAAACATCACATTTTCATCTTTGGGTGAACTATCCCTTTAATGTTAACTAATGAACTTATTAAACATTACCAAATTATTAACAGATCATTAATTAATGTAAATTGAAATGCTTACAAGTGTCATTAAACTTCAGTTCACATATTAGCTAATGCTCATTTTTACATTTACACATGTTGTAAAAATATAGCTTAATTATTAACTTTAAGCACTTCACAAACTATTCATGTTAATATATTCATTAACTCATAATCACAGCCTGTAAAGGTCATATATTTGGTCTTTATTTGTTGTGTAGACTTCTATTTGCACATCTTAAATCATTTATTAATTAGTTGTTAATGTTTTTGCAGTACCCAATCTAAAGTGGAAACTATTTAGCAATTGTAAATGTTTATAAACATTTACTAATCACTCGTACCTTCATGAGCAGTCATTTTGATGGCAGAAAGTGTCCCAAATGACCAGAATGTACCCTATTTTCACATTTTTACAAATAATTTATTAATCATTTGTTCATGTTTTTGCAGTACCCAATCTAAAGTTGAGACTATTCATCGTTTACAAACATTTACTAATTTGTTTTGCATCTTTTTTGGCACTGGACTTTTAGCTACTGTAACAACGTTTGTGTAAAGGGTGGCTGGTTAAGTTTAGCTTAATGCTTGGTAGAGACATTACACACATTGTAATTTGGGTGCAAAACATGTTTTATTGCCTCAACACTTATATTAGTATACTACAGTATATCATTAAACAGGATATTCCTTGAATCACATACATCGACAGAAGAAAACAAATCAATTTTTGATCACTTTTTATTTGTTTATCAAAATAATGTAATATAAACAGATTGAACCGTGTTCCCTTATAGTAATCAAGTTGAGCCCACCTTTGACCAGGGGGGGGGGGGGATAATTTTCAAGAAAATACTTAATTTATCATTTATCAAAACAATGCAATATAACCAGATTGAATCATATTCCCTTAGAGTAATCAAATTGTATCGTATCCCTGTACACTGTTGACCACTTACCCAACCCTTAAACCAAGCCATACACCAAACCTGTCCCTAACCTTACCAATATCACACCTCAATAGCAGCAAAAGTGTTGTGCATTAACAAAAGCTTTTAATCATTGTATAACATCTGTTAAAATCATTTGTAGATTTTCAAGATGTGCATGATCATATGAATTAGAAGTTTAATGACATTTGTAAGCATTATAATTTACATGAAATGTTAATTATTAGGTAATGTTTAATACATGTATTAGTAAACATTAACAAGCACATTATTTCACGTTTCTATATATGTGAATAGGCTATATATTAACTAATGATCCGTTAAAAATGACATAATGTTTGTTAATGATTTATTAATGAAAGTTATTATAAAGTGTTACCTCACCAAAAACAAAAATCGGAGCTGCAGGAGTAGCCTACGCTTTAGTTTTTTATGAACACAGTCAGTTTATGCATTATGCATTCCCGCTCGGTGGAACATATGCTGCGCAAATAATAATATTTCCAAACTCTTGCGGAAGATCAGCCCTGTACTGTCAAGAGAACCGGCAACGTTTCAGTGGAAAAGAGATGTAATCATTTGAATACATTTACATTTCTTTTACATTTTTTGTCTTTATTTTTTTATAATGTTTGCTAAACAAGTTTAAATGTAGGCAATATTGTATAGGCTACTAGTAAAGTACTAGTAAAACCAGTAAAAGTACTCTGTATTACAAAGTAGCCTACTTATCCCCATTTTTATAATTAAAGTTAATAATAATAACATTATTATTAGTAGTAGTAGTATTATTATTGTTGTTATTGATTGATGTTTGTTTGTTTGTTTGTTGTTACTCTGTTCAGTTTGATCGCTGAAAATTCTTATCTGGTTCTTGTAAAGAGTGAACGCAAGTGTGAACACCCTTATCAACTATTTGATCAGGTAAGCTGTTTAAAAATGACTTAAACACTGCAAGTGTGCTAAAAATCGATTTAGAGGAATGCTCCAGGACAGGATTAAGCATTAGCCTACTGAAACAGTGAAAAATACAACACGAAAAGAAAAGGCTAAGCACAGCTGCGAGCTCCTCTTACAAACGTAGCACTCAAAACAGAAGCACAATACTGTTATTCACGCGATAGCAGCAGCAGTGTTTGAAGAATGACTCTGGGTTGAATACCATGTTTGACTTTAATGATAAATAAACATATATTATTGAAAATGACATTAAAATCAACTCAACCCTGTCTAATGTGTTTGCTCGCTGTCTCGTGATCAAGAATGCCATTTCGATGCGTGTTATTGTTTATAGTTTAAAGTAGATGCGTTACCTTTCCAGTGCTGAATATCCTCTGTAATAAAATCTACGTTGCAGTTTTCACATTTTGCCATGAAGATGATAAATGCGTTTATTCAAGGCCTTTTCGGATGTCCGTTTCTCCATAACGGCTTTCAGATCAAATACAATGTAATCCACGGGAATAGGCTATAGGCTAATGCAGATCATCGAGCGTTTCTATAAACTGACTATCAATGAAAAAGAATCATTGCAATCCTGATGCATTATGCCCACTTCCGAGCGGACCGTAGAAACAGCTATTTGCAGTAACTGAACTGGAAGCAGTGAAATGCGTCTGATAATGATGAGCAGAAAGACGTCCTGTAGGTGGCAGCTCTCTCGCACGCCATAGTTCGTGAATCAGCAGAAAATAGAAATAAATACAGGTTTGGAAAAACTTCAGGGTAAGTAAATCATGACAGAATTTTCATTTTTGGGTAAACTATGATTATGTAGGTGTCATGTCAGTCTTATGCACACCCCTTCAAGTAAAGTGTAACCAACTATCCCTTTATTATTATTATTATTATTATTATTAATAATAATAATTGCAAATGCCCCGTTAAAACCTGAAATATATGGTTTATTTAAACTACAAAGGCAAACATAAATTATAATTATTGTGACAGATGGGAAAGGGAATTTGCAGTCAATTTGCAATTCATTTTATTTTGAGAAAAGACTGCATAAATTTAACAGCAATGGCAATCTTTAAGATATTAGGTAAAGTCTACCTAACATTTTTGATACCTTCCAAGACTAAGTATTTATACAACTAAATAAATAAATAAATAAGACTTAATTGTTATTGTACATTTAAAAGAGGTCTTGTAACTAGCACTGTAAACTACTTGCCACTGCATTTGCATTACCACAGCTATTGCTCAGTGAGCAACACAACACTCAGTCACCAAAAATGCAAGCTTAGCACAATGCATGGTAACCACAAAAACTTCAACATAACAGGAGAAAACTTTTTTAAACTGTTAAATTCAAACATTGAGCTAAACATCTTGCTCAGTTTCAGTTAACAAAAACTATTTTGTTCCACAACACAAATGGACTGAGTTGAACTTCAGTTTACATATGTAAGTGGATTGAACACAATAAAATTAAGTAGTGACTTTAGGCTTTAGCTCATTTTAATGAAGTAAATTATACAAGCAGCAAAAATCAGTTTTTACAGTGATACTTTCAAGTCTTCCTGGGAAGTTCATATTTAGGAGTTAGGAAGCAATAGTTACAGCATCAGTGCATTCAAATCACTTTGGTCAGAGGAAGATGGTGATGTATCTTCTTCTTACATCTATTACAAAATGATGAATAAAGTATTTGTATCGGGTGTTTTTCCTTTTTTGTTTTTATTTAATTTATGAAGGTGCTGTAAATGGATGGTGCTGTAATGATAGGCATATTGTACATGCAACTTGCTAGTTTTATTTTTAAATGAAAAAAAGTCATTTATTTTAACAAATTATAATCAATAAGTCATCGTCACATTTATTTATAGCGAGTACAATACATACTGTTTCAAAGCAGCTTTGCAGTAAAAGCAGGAATATACTCATAATGGGCCCTTTTCACTCCTCCAGGTTTCTTAGGAGCAGAAGTCATCATAGTTGAGTAAACTTCTATTGAATTGGAGAATATTACGTTCCCATTTGCTGAAAAACTCAAAAATGTTCAAAAACAAAATGTTATGTAATTTGATGGAAAGGTAATGTTGCAGATATATGTAACAGAACAATCAAGTAACACAGTGAATTAATTATACATGAAACTTTTAAGTAGAAAGACTGATTTTTTTTTTGTAGAACATGATCCAATAATCTTCTGTTTTATTTACAACTTTAAAAAAAAAAAATTGTGTTATTATTACAGTTTTTCTGAATTGCTAAAACACAATTCTTGAAACCATCACTCATTTTCTCAAAACCTTAAACACAAATCCAAACCTTCAAACTAAATTCACAGAACCTCTGACTCTTCTGGCAAAATCAAACAATCGCTTCAAAACCATTTCAACTGTACTCAAACTCAAACAAAGCTTTCAAATCACACACACACATTAGTCAATAATATACACACTACAGATCATTCATTAGACACTATATCAAGAAGTGGAGAACAGTGTCCAGTGCATGTAGTTGCACACTGACACACACACAAAAAAAACTGTTTACTGTAAACACACACACAAACAAAAGAAATCACACCTACATTTGGTGAATATATATATACCTTTTTAGACTTACACTCTATTCATTTACTGCTTGTTTTCTTAAAAAAAAAACCACTAGCTTTTCTAATCTTTTTGTATTCTGTTTTCTTTTTATTTATTATACAATTAACAAAAGCAAAAAAGGGCTCTAACACTGGTTTGCTCTATTCTTTTTCTATTCTATCTGTTTTTCTTTTTATTTATTAAATCATTTTTAAAAACTTACTACGTGTACTGCGTTAAGCTGAGACTTGCTATAGCACTTGCATATCATTGCTCTTTTGTTGATTTTGATTGCTTATATTGTCCTCATTTGTAAGTTGCTTTGGATAAAAGCGTCTGCTAAATGACTAAATGTAAA
>NW_015539841.1:437044-448859 GCF_001515605.1 Sinocyclocheilus anshuiensis | reverse complement strand
TATATACACACACACAATATATACACATGCATACATACATATGAATCAGAGGATGTTCATCTTCATCTATGTTGCAGGCAGGCAATGGGTAAAAAAAACCTCTGGTGTGACGGATCCAGTCTTGACAAGACAGCACGTTTACAGTATGTCACCACAGGCAAGTTCTTCCACCCTAACGTGGTATTCTTGCAATTCTACACAAGATTCTCTTCTTTTGCTGTTCTTTTGAACTTTCCAACTGATTATGATGGCCACAGACAGTCTGCTCAAATTAGGATGAACTCTTTGTCCTGCCTCTGTCATTCCACACACAAGAACATGGTCTAGCACAGTAATGTCTTCTGATTAATCTGAAATGACTGTTCTTGGTCTTGCTCTTCCTCGTCCTCCTCTTCCTCCATCTCATATACACACTCTTCCGTACCTCTCAGATTGATGGATGCATCCATGTCATCTGTGCACTTTGAACTGGCTTATATTTTGCACATTCACATATTTAGAAACAAACGTGAACAGTTTTGAATTATTGTGTGTAAACGATAACAACCCTGTTTCAGTTGTGCTTAACATTTGCTTTCTTGTGTTTAGGGTTTTGCATCACAAGTTTATCATGGTGCAAATTGCGTTTTAGTGAGTGAGAATGTGTTTAGAGTTTTGCAAAAAGAGTGGCGATCTGTGGACTTTGAACTGGCTTATATTTTGTACTTTCACATATTTAGATACAAATGTGAACAGTTTTGAATTATGGTGTGTAAATGATGACAACCGTGTTGCAGTTGTGCTTAACTTTTGCTTTCTTGTGATTAGGGTTTTACATCACAAGTTTAGCACAGTGCAAATTGCGTTTTAGTGAGTGAGAATGTGTTTAGAGTTTTGCAAAAAGAGTGCATGAGATCTGCAAACTGTACTGCCTGAACTTGTTCAAAAGTTTGCAGAAAGAGTGATTTATTTGACAAATTGGTTTAGACCAGGGGTGCCCAACCCTGCTCCTGGCGAGGAGCAGGGTTGGGCACCCCTGGTTTAGACTATTGAGAATTTGGTTCAGAGAATGGGGTTTAGTGTCTTAGCAAATGTGAAAAACTGTATTATTATTATTATTTATGAATTTACCACAAAGTTATAATGGACTCACTCTATTCACAGACTGTTTCAATTGTCAATGGCGTTTCAAGCATCATAAAAAAAAAGTAAAATAAATAAAAATTCTGTACATTTATAACACTATACTTTGTATTATTTTATCTGAAACTTAATTATTAATTTTAACTAGATGTTTTCACATTCACTGTATTGATTGTTCTGTTAGATATCTCTGCAACAATTTATCTGAAATTTAATTATACATTTTAACTAGATTGTGTTCACTGTATCATGTTTATGCTGACAGATTTTTAAATGTTCTTGTTTTTTTCTCATTTCAAATATTCTATTGCATGTCATAATGTTTATTGAGTTGCCTTATGGGATTTACGTTTCTTTCTGTATGAGTTGATGGTAGCTACTTATGTAACATAGAAAAAAATACTATGTAAGTCAATAGCTACCATCAGCTGTTTGCTTACCAACATTCTTCAATTTTCTTTCATGCTCAACAGAAGAAAGACGTACTCGGTTACTAACGTAACCTCGGTTCCCTGAGATTTGATTGCTTCTGTTGTCCTCATTTGTAAGTCGCTTTGGATAAAAGCTCTGCTAAATGACTAAATAAATATGGGAACGAGCCTTTTTTCTCCTGAACTGAAGTCTTTTTTCATTCACGCAGTGAAACTGCACGGCCATTGGTTCGTGCAGTGTATTAAAAACGAACCAATGGTTAGGCAGCGGAGCTGAACGAGCCTATGGTGACGAAGCCCGCCAATCCTGCCAAAGCCCACCAGAATGAGCGGGGCATCTGGCTATATATAGTGGTGGCCAAAAGTGATGTCCACACTCCACAGAGGATATTTCTCAATATTTGCTTTTAATGACCCCACAATATCAAAATATATTGGGAAGAAGAAAAAAACACACACATTTTATTTTATTTTATTTTATTTAATACCAAGGTTTAGTGTTATAATTGTACTTTTTTCATGAAAACACAAAAAACGTTGTCTTCAACCTTTACATAAGAACTACAGGATATACCATTAAAAACAAATAAATGCTACAGCAGACCAAACACATACAAGAAGAAGAAAAAAGTTAAACCTGGTATATAAACAGTACTTTCCTTTGTAAAAGAGGGAACAAAAACACTTGTGCCTTTTCTGTGAAAATTTACTGAATTCTTTGCACTGCATCTGATCTGAACCATGTGGTTTAATTCTATCCCAGAAGTGCATAGTGGATGCAAAACAAGATACTTCACCAGAACCACTGACTTGCTTAAATTAAATGTTCTAAACCAATCCCTTGCATGCAGCCATGTGCAAATCATTCTCATTTGGATGCTGTACAAATCTAAAGCCTTTACTGATTAAATTCTGCATGACTACAATTAGTGTTGTAGACAAAATCTTAACAATTTTTTAATATAATGTTTATCACTTTCTACCACCTATCTGAAATACAATTATTCATTAAGATAGAAATGCAGTCACAGAATAACCATATAAAACTAATCTTAAAGTAGCATTATTATCTGATGTTTAATATGTTTTTCTTGAATACCTAAGCTATCAATTAGGTATCAGTTATCAGTGATCTTTATACACAAGATTTTATACACAACGTTATTTTGAAAGCAATGACAATTAATGTCTATGAAGGTTTACAAGCCCACTTGTGTCTTACTAGAATGATGACGTCAGCGACGCCTGGCTCCAGACGCTCGTGTCCGCGCAACTGTGAACGAGCCCGAGAGGAAGGAAACTCTCGCACGCTTGCAAACGGGGTCACGAACTATGACCTTTCACTGGAGTTAAACAATAACAAATAATGTGTAATAAACCCGAGATCAAAAAACTTACGCCCGTCCGTATCACAGGTGAGCAGATTTTAATTTCTGCATGTCGCACAATGGTTGGTCAAAAAATCCGTTTGCGTGAGGAGTGCAGAGATGCAGGCCGATAGCTGTTCTCAGAGCTCATCTGTGATGTAAACAATCAAGCGTGTGTTTTTATCTAACGTTAACGACAAAAGTCTGACCGAATAGAGTATGGTTTAAAATGCCTGGCATATTTCACGTTATTCTAAAGTAACGGTTGTATATGTGTATAAATGTAACCGAGTCAATAATTGTGATGTGATGTATACATCGGTATCCATGTTTTGAAAATTAGCTGGTTAGCCCGAGAGCTAACATATGAACTCGACCCTTTTACCTTTGCCACCG
The DNA here is from genome assembly GCF_001515605.1 of Sinocyclocheilus anshuiensis. Taxonomy (NCBI): domain Eukaryota; kingdom Metazoa; phylum Chordata; class Actinopteri; order Cypriniformes; family Cyprinidae; genus Sinocyclocheilus; species Sinocyclocheilus anshuiensis. The sequence goes on along the minus strand of NW_015539841.1, from coordinate 445,543 downwards.
CGGGTCTCTTCAGTGGGAGGATATTCATACATTTTAGTGGATACTTTTGAGCTGTCGCCTAACTTGACCTGAATATTACTCTCATGAGGAAACACAAATGTTTTCAATGCTAATTATTTTAACAGACGTTTAACAAAGGCTTCGGGTGTTTGTTTTTTTCTTGGCCTTGCGCCAAGGTCTCCATTTTGTTCCGTGTTTTGAACACGACTTCCGGGAGAGCTCCACTCTGAGGCGCTTTATTAACCTCACCGGTAACCAACCAGCGAGTCGCTGAAGGATGACAGACAGCAATGCCAGCCAATCAATAAAAGTCTGTACTGCTTCATCTGAATTCTGAGACAACTACAAATCTATCTATACAGTGACATTTTTATGGATTTGTTGATTACATAAATGCTAGTAAAACAAGTATACTTTATTTATTAGTACATAAATGGACTCAGAAGGCAATAAAACACAACTTTTTTTAAATGTATATGGCCAAATATTAATACATATCTGAAATGCACAAATTAATTCACAAATATTGATTATTGGGGAAGAATGTAAAATTATTAAGTGATTTCTACGGAAAACCTGGAAATAACAGGAAATTGTAAAATTGTGGTTGTCTGGAAAAGACATAAAATGTATAGCGTCAAGGGCATTTTATAGTAAATTGTTATATTAATCAGCTTATATACATTACATGTTAACAGTGTTTGGCAAGTTACTTCCAAAATATAATACATTATATTACTTTGTTGGCTTCACGAGAGAGAGCGGGAGGTTGCCGCTTGATTTGAATGCTAAACTATTAGCCTATTTACAGTGTTGGGAGTAACGCATTACAAAAGTAACAATATTACAGTAGTGTATTACTTTTTGCTGTAACGCAGTAATATAACGCATTACTACTAAAATTTGGGTAATATTATTACTCGTTACAATCTCAGTAACACACGTTACAACAACATATTTTAACTCAAAATTAAGTGGTTCACGTGTTGGCTTCACGAGAGAGAGCGGGAGGTTGCCGCTTGATTTGAATGCTAAACTATTAGCCTATTTACAGTGTTGGGAGTAACGCATTACAAAAGTAACAATATTACAGTAGTGTATTACTTTTTGCTGTAACGCAGTAATATAACGCATTATTAATCAAATTTGGGTAATATTATTACTTGTTACAATCTCAGTAATGCACGTTACAACAACATATTTTAACTAAAAATCAGAACCACTGCAAAACAGCACCAGACAATAAATTCCGTGGGTAAAATACTTTGTCTATTTCCTGTTGCTGTAATTCGATGGTTGAGATGACTGAGACGGATTCTACATTTGTGAGATGGGCATACTGCGGGGTCGGAGAAGAGAAAGAATGCGGCGGATAAGCGCAGACAAGCAACAGAAATTACGTTTATCTACAAATAACAATTTGTTTTTATTAAATCATAGTCTACATATAAAATGAATTAATACGCGAAATATATTTGACTCAAATAATTAACAGATTAACAAAACGAAAGAAAAAAGACAATAATGTAAAATATGCTGCTGAGTTTGGTTCATTTTTGTGGCGCTGCGCTCTGCAAAAGTTCACGGAAAGGAACTTTTATGTTTTATAACTTTTATAAAGAAAAAGGATTATTTTATGTTTCCGCTGTTCGATTGCGCCGGCGCCTCACACATACAGCATTGCAAACATTACAGCCGTTCATTATCAGAATAAAATAGTCAACCAAATATAGATACACTGGTTAATTAAAATCGTCCGTACAATCCGTGTCGTTCAGCCTGAGCTCGGGCCAAGCACATATTTGTTAATGTGAAGAGTGATATTTTCTTTTTTTTTTCTCGGAAAGCGCGTTAAGTAGCCTACAAAAGCATGTTTACATACTAAATAGGCAGTGTTGGGCAAGTTACTTCCAAAATATAATACAGCAATATAACGTCGTCTTCCACGTGAAATTGAGCTAAACCATTCAACACACACATTCAACCTGAATTAACCGTAGTAACACACATTGCTTTCACTTATTGATGACATCATACCCTCGACCGACAGGCATAGCAGATTCTGCCATCGTCGCTGCCAAGGTTGTGTACATATGTGTGGGGCGGAGTTATCAAAATATGGGTGAGGTCCAAGCGGCAACCTCCCGGTCTCTCGCTTGAAACTAACACGGAAGTGACTAAAACTGCAATTCATCGACTGGCCGCTAGAGACTGGCTCAAAAAGGGAGTCAGTCCCATACACCTGCCATGTTAAAATGCCCAACTTTACAGCAGAAAAAAATGTTTACAGCCTGGTACAAAAAGTGGTTTTGGTCTATATAGGTAATTTTGCTCTTCACGACAACTGTGAGGGGGGTGAATTGTTTTTTTATAACTCATCCGTTTAAATTATATTAAGCCTTAAAGTTCTGCATAATTAAGGGCGTGGCAACTTGAGTAACTCACTAGACTGAAACTTAGAAAAATGGCTTTAAAGATTTTTATTTGTCCAGAAAAAATAATTATGGGTAGGCAGGGATTTTTACCGCTATTTTGAAGTTATTGAAGGTACTCTGCCTTTGCACTGTCTGCAAAAAGTGAGATGTCACGCCAAGGCAAAAGGCAGTAACCAAGGCAAAAGGCAGTAGCTTCCACATTATATACAATATTTGGGTGCTGATCACCATTTACAGAATCATTATAGTAACACCTGTATTAAATCTAGTGATCATTGGCTAGGCTATATGTAATGTGATTTATCGACTCTGAACAACTGAAACGAGTCGTTAGTAATTCGAATCCCACTTCCGACGGCTACACATCACGGGGTAATACATTTGCATAATGCTTTTTTAAATGTTTTTTTTTAGGGATGCACCGATACCGATACTGGTATCGGGCCCGATACTGAGCTCCTGTACTCGTACTTCTTAAAATGCCCCGATACCAAACGCTGAATATGACAGTGGGCAAATGCATAAAGCGCAGCATAATTTGAAATCAGTCACAAGTTTGTCGATCATGCGTCTCCAGTGAAGCTGAACTCTCCTCCTGTCCGTATTTAAGGGGTCATATGACGTTGCTGGCCCTGTCCCAAATGGAACACTTCATGTGCACTTGCGGTCTTACGGACTTACAATGGTTCGCGTGTCCGTTAAGTCCACGAGACCGTAGTGTGTCCCATTTGTAATTTTAGCGTTCAGAAGGGTGCTCGCGAGCGCCCCCTTTTGCGGCAGATATCGGCCGATATATCGGTCGACCACTAATTCTGAACAACTGAAATGAGTCATTAGTAATTCGAATCCCACTTCCATGACGGCTACACGTCACGGGGTAACACATTTGCATAATGCGCGACTATGTTCTCCGTTGGCCAGCTGCGAACAACTTGACCCCGCCCACAAACACGTCATTCTACTGACGACTACTTCTCTAATCTCAGGGAGTTCAATGCGGGATTCACAAAATGCTTGCTGTTGACAGATGGATCAGTATCCTGTAGGGCTGCCACTAACGACTATTTTTATTTTGATTATTCTATTGACTAATTTATCGATTGATCTTAAAGGGGTCATATGACGTTGTTAAAAAGAACATTATGTTGTGTAAATCGCGTTTGGTCTCGTATTGTATCGCGTACCTTGTCAGTGTCATCCGCTTTGCTTGGCCATTTGTTGTGATAAACAGGAAAGTGTGTTCAAGCGCCAGCAAAACACAGTGTAAAGAAATATTCTTTGAGAGAAGCAGTCAATCAACAGAAGCTAAAAGCAGCTCAATATTCATATGTAGCTCACATTAAGCTATCGTATGGCTTCAGAAGTAACACAGAATAATTCGCACAATCGAGAAAAAAAAAATTATCGGATTTGGATCGGCTCTCTCTGACCGATACCCAATCCGAGAAAAATGGCACTATCGGAGCCCATACCCGATATGAATATCGGATCGGCGCATCCCTGGTAAAGAAATACTCTTTGAGAGAAGCAGTCAATCAGCAGAAGCTTAAAAGCAGCTCATAAGTGTATTTATTTATTGTCTCAGTGTTTAGCGCAGTTGTTGCTAGGAAACGCTTGTTTTGTTTACTGTGTGGAGACGTGCTGAAATCGCGTTTGGTCTCGTACTGTATCGCGTACCTTGTCAGTGTCGTGCGCTTTGCTTGGAGGGGTTTAGAGAGACTGAATCTTCGAACTGCTTCGAACGACGCATTTAAGAATTGCTGGAAAATGAGGTGATATTAAATGCATATTTTGAGAAAACTAAAGCGTTTTTTGACCTTGCATGCATGCAATCCTATTGTAGGAGACTCTCAAAACAATATTAGGAACCTTAAAAATGGCACAATATGGGCACTTTAAAGGATGCAAGGCATACTTAGCCTATTGTTTTTACATCAAACTTAATGAAAATAGCTTAACCTATAAGAACGACTTGTGGATTGATGTGAACGCCAGCAGGGATAATGCTCAGAATGATTGTGAATTAAACATCTCCGATGACGTTCATTGCAATGGTTTTTATCGAGTTACAAGAAAAGGTAGGAATTTAATTGCGAACAGTTACTGATTTTATGTGATGCGCTGTCATGGCATTCAACTCCTCACACTTGCAGAAGTGGGCAGCCCCAGACTGACAGCTGGCATCTGCATTATAAAAAGAAAAAAAAACTTAAAAGATTATTTACGATTAATTATTGTTGCCAAGTTATCTATCCGTTGCTTGTTTACAGTGCTTTGTTATATGGAGCAGTTTGTTAGATCGCGATCTAACTAATTTGTTTGTCTAATGAAGTGCCCACAGTTGTATGAAAGTACACAAGTTACACCGTAATTTAAACACGGCAGACTTTAATGGACAGTAAAACGGCAGAATACCGTATAACTCCAGGCTGGCACAGTAATATTGACGAAAGGCTAAACAAATGCAGGGCACCTTAACTTAATTTGAGCTTTCCAAAACAAAGTAAAAGAGCGATAACTGATGATACTGTGTTCTGCCTTGGTTTCTCCGGGGCTTTTCTCCAAGATACTTATACACATGATAAAGGAGGTCATATATGTCCCAAAATGATCAATAACTCATTTTTGACCAAAAACGAAGTTATGGTGTTTTGTCTTTGCACGGCAGCACTGCTGTCACTATAGACGGGTGTGGTTTCCGCAACCAGGCACCTCAGCTTCACCGACGTCCTGCCTTTTTGCCCATTTTCGATTATCCGCGCCCACTTTAGGCTTCAAAAATGCTCTTCAGAAAACTACGAGTGACGTCACGGACACTACGTCCATGTATTTTTACAGTCTATGGTGAGGTCCTGTTGGGTAGGGGCGTGTTTGTTCAATTATCAATATCGTTTGGCAAAATTCGCTTAGTGCACCAGTCACTGCACCTTTAAAGTCAGTTCATTGTTGATTCAGCGATGTCATCATCCAGCTCAGTTAAGCTCTCTTCCAATAGTGTCTGTGCAGTCAAGTCAACAATGTTGCCAGAAATTGTATCCCCAACTAAGCAAGCCAAAGGCGACAGTGGCAAGGAACCAAAACTCCATCTTTGACCGAAATGGAGAAAAAAAACACTTGGGAGAAACCAGGCTCAGTCGGAGGGGCAGTTCTCATCTAGACAGATGAAACCAGCATGGTGTAATTCCAAACTGCAACGCACGTCAGATTGAGTGGATCGCTGATCCACCATCTGATCTGGATACAAACTGGATCCGTATGGCTACCGTGACCTCGGAATAAGAATGAAAGAGACTAATATTAGCGTAGATGCCATTCTTCTTACGATGTAGCGAGTACATCGGGCGTTATGGGAAGTGTTCCCGGTTCCAGTTGACCTATAATGCAGCCTAACATTCCTTTAACGGATTTGAATTATAATTGTAAAGAAGTGCCAACATTCTCAACATTCAAGAGTGGACGGTGATCATAGCTTTGCTGGAGTGGAGTTAAAGATGTAAACTATTTGAATTTTGTTAATGCCTAGATCAAACCAACTATGAAATCTTCCAAAAGCTGCAGATATGAAGTGTCTGTCTAAAGGAAAAACTTCAGGTGTTGCATATAATATTATTTTGTGCTTGCATAATTTACTGACTATTCTTTAATATCTGTATTTGATTGGCACATAGGTGGAGGTGTTGTTGGCAGATGCAGAGCTGGCCTTTGTCCAATCAGACACTTCTAATGACTTCACATCACCATGACAACTAATGTGGAGGTGCTGGCTCAGCAGATATTGACCGCTGAGCAGGTTTCAGAGGTGAGTGATGTGAGAGAGAGATACAAAAAATGAGGTGATTTAAATCTACATGTGACAAATACAATGTCATCTTTATAGACAATTTTGATCTGTTTTGGGGCCGTCCAGCGCTTTTTAGGTGAGATGGCTTGCACCCAAATCAAAGGGGCTCCCAGATGCTTGCACATCATATTGAACAACATATTTTATCTTGACTAACTACCCAATGTACAACTGTATTTTTCTTAAAACCTATTGTTTCAGTTTGTCACTATATTGGTAAGAAAAACACAGTGGGAATAAATATGCATAATTTATTGAAAATTCCCACATCTAGTACTTCAACATCTATGGTAACAAAATCAACAGAAATTAACATGGCTCTCTTTAATGTAAGTGCATTAACAAATAAATCCTTTTGTATTAATGATCTTATCAGTGATTTTAACTCGGACTGTGTTTTCCTTACTGAGACCTGGCTGGGCACAGATGCACCTGCCACACTGATTGAGATATGCCCACCCAACTATACCTATTCATTTTCAACTAGAAAAGAAATAAAGGGTGGAGGGTCAGCAGCAATTTACAGAGAAACCCTCAAGGGAAGGGACATTGACCTTGGTACATTTAATACCTTTGAATATAATGCTATTTTGCTAAACTCTCAACCTCGTCTTCTTGCAGTGACATTATACACATCACCAAAATTACCCATCCCCCGTTTCATAAAGGATTTCTCTGACATGCTGTCTGTCATTCATATGAGTTATGAAAACTGTTTTAACTGGGGATTTTAACATACATGTTGACAATTCATCAGACATTAGAGCTAAAGAATTGTTGGAACTGTTAGAATACATGTTTTTTAAACAGCATATAAACGTACCCACACATAAACGTGGTCACACATTAGATTTAGTCATAACATGGATTAAATATCAATATAACATCTGTCATTGATCTTGCATTATCTGGTCACTTTTGTGTCTTTTTTTAGAGTATTGATCATTCTGTGCCAAATGCAACTGAACGCATTGTTAAAAAACGTAATATTACCTCTGAAGTGGCTGAAAATCTCACAATGCATTATAAGACTTATGAAAGGAACATTTTACCATCGTCCTGTGAAGATTTAGTTAATGAGTTTAATAATAGAATGAGAACAGCTCTTGCTACAGTTGCTCCACTTAAAACTAAAATGTTAGCTACAAAAAAGAAAATTCCTTGGAAGACAAATCAGACCATGAAACTTAAAAGAGACTGTAGAAGTGCTGAACAAAGATGGCGTAAAACTAAACTAGAAATACACTTAAAATAAACTCATTGGAAATCTTAATTTACAATAAAGAAATTCATAGAACACGACAAACTTATTTCTCAAACCCTATAAATGCAAACATTAATAACCCCCGAATATTATTTAATACAATAGATTCACTAATAAATCATACAATTGATTATAGTTCTGAGTTACCAAGTTCGAAATGTGAAGAGTTTGCTTGCTACTTCAAAGATAAAGTTATAAACATTAGATCAGGAATCTGTTTAATAAATGATAATCGGTCAGTTATGCTTCCTCTATTATTAGGTGTAGAGAATACTGTTAAAATGGAAAGTTTTACTTTGGTTGATGTTGAGAGTGAGACACTAAGAAAGGCTGAAACAGAACTGAGACCATTTACTTGTTCCTTTGATCTAATTCCTACCTCTCTTTTTAAAAGTATTTTTTGACTCCATATCTACTGATATCCTTGAGATAGTAAATCACTCCCTGCATCTTGGCATTTTCCCTCCTGATCTTAAACCTGCCCTAGTAAAACCTGTGTATAAAAAAGGGAGCTCAGATATTTTAACTCCTAGTAATTATAGACCCATCTCAAATCTTACATTTTTAAGTAAAATATTACAGAAAATAGTGTTTAATCAGTTGAGTACATTCTTAAATGCAAATTCGAAACTAGAGATGTTTCAGTCTGGTTTTAGAAAATACTATAGTACAGAGGCCGCTCTTATTAAAGTTGTAAATGACATAAGCATAAACCTTGACAGAAATTGGCCTTCAGTTTTGGTGCTTCTTGACTTGAGTGCTGCGTTTGACACAATAGATAACCAGATTCTTTTAAATAGATTAAGTGACTATGTTGGTGTATCTAGAACCGTTTTAAATGGTTTTTTATCATATCTTAGTGAAAGACCATTTGTAGTATCTATTAAAGTGGTCCTATTATGCTTTTTCACTTTTTCAACTTTAGTTAGTCTGTAATGTTGCTGTTTGAGCATAAAAAA
>NW_015539841.1:434018-436975 GCF_001515605.1 Sinocyclocheilus anshuiensis | reverse complement strand
ACACACTGGCCCAGCTAACCAATCACAGCAAATTTCGTATTTCAGAAGGCGGGCCTTCATATGATACAGGAACTATTCGAGCCGTTCATGCCAGAAGAGGGAGAGAGGTGTTGTAATAATGCAAAATATGTGAAAAATCATGTGTTTTTCGAACAACCTAGTATGAGAGCCTGTTCTAGTACACCCCCAAAACAAAATCAAGACTTTGTAAAAGAGCATAATGGGACCCCTTTAATAATACCTTGTCTGAATATTACAAGGTACCATGTGGGGTTCCTCAGGGATCAGTCTTAGGACCACTGCTTTTTAATCTATATATGTTACCTCTTGGTCATATCATCAGGAGGCATGGTATCTCTTTTCATAGCTATGCTGATGACACACAGTTGTATGTAGCTGTGTCTCCTGATGACCCTGTGCAAAATGAAACACTCGCAAATTGCATCCAAGACATAAATGTCTGGATGTCACAAAACTTCTTACAAACTCAACCAAGATAAAGCTGAAGTTTTGATTATTGGATCTAAAGCGCAGAGAGAGAAATTGACCCCTAAACTAAATATACTCGGATTAAACGCAAGCCATGTGGCAAAAAACTTAGGAGTTGTCTTTGATTCTGATTTTAACTTTGAAGCTCATGTACGTAATATCACCAAAACAGCATTTTATCATCTGAAGAACATTGCTAAAGTAAGACCATTTCTTTCTCTGAGCAACACAGAAAAATTAATGCATACATTTATAAATAGCGGGCTTGACTATTGTAATGCCCTTCTTTCTGGTCTACCAAAGAATACGATTAACCAATTACAATTAATCCAAAATATTGCTGCTCGAATATTGACAAAAACCAAAAAGAGAGATCATATTACACCAGTATTAGGCTAAAGTCATTACACTTGTTACCTGTTAGTTTTCCTATTGATTTAAAAAATCTTTTATTAGTTTATAAGGCATTGCACGGACTTGCTCCAGACTATCTTTCAAAAATGCTTACAGTATAAACCTAGAAGGACTCTTTAGATCCTCTGATTCTTTTCTTCTGTACCTCATAGCAGAACAAAAAAATGTGGTGATGCTGCTTTTAGCCGTTATGCTCTTCGCTAGAGACCTGCGCGGGACTGATTTTTCTGTCCCGCGCCCGCCCGCTTCCGCAGAAATGTATTTGATCTGGTCCTGCTCCCGCCCGCGACATTCATGTTTTGTCCCGCTCCCGCCCGCATAAAAGTAATCTATATAGATTTTTTTCCAGTACATCGAAGAAGTTTACATGAAATGGCTCTGTAACATCTCCTAAGCTCCACAACATACCAGCATAAACGCTCCCGATAAAATATTTGTTATTTAGGCTAAGCATCAACATTCACATTCACAAACCACTGTTATTTTTAACGGAAAAGCAAGCATGTGCTGCTGCGTGCATGGTTTGGCATGGCAGAATGCGAGCAGCGTGCTTCCTTTATTATCACTAAAAGCTGACATCTCAGTTAATCGCGATCTCATAAAGCTCTGTTATATCACATTAAATATATGCACAATGAATCTTTCAGTGTCAACACTTCGTGTGTCAAAATGAGAGGATTCGTGAGCACGCGATTTCAGCACTGCGGTGAGTAGATTCCAACTTAATCACCTCTGATTGGCCATTGCGTTCCAGAAATCAACAGCTGAGTCTGTGATTGGCTACATTGCAACCCTTTAAACACGTGTTATAAATAGAAATATGCCTAGCTTGCGCATGTCAATCATTTTAATGTTAATATTAGTTGTTCTTTTTGCTTTTGTCCAACAGATAAATAACAATTTATATGTTTTAGACACTTTATGTTTAGATAATTTCTATTTAGCGGGAGTCCCTCGAATCATTTTATTCTCCCTCATCCCGCACGCACCCCCACTCGCCCATCAAGAGTTGTCCCGCGCCGCACCCTGTTGGGTTGGGTCCCGCGGTACTTCCGCGGGAGTGCAGGTCTCTACTCCTCGCCTCTGGAACAACCTTCCAGAGAACATAAGATGTGCTGAAATCATTAATATTTTAAAATCTAAATTAAAAACATATCTTTTTAGTTTGGCCTTTCTGTAAAGACGTATAAAACACTATTTCATGTGTTTTGTTTTTGCCTCATTTTTAATGTTTTATTTTATATCTCATATTTTAATCTTTATAAACTTTATTCTTATTCGTGTATATTAATGGGTCTATTTTATATTTGTTTTAATTCTGTTCAGATTAATTTTTTGATTAATTGCTGTATCAATTTGGGTCCTTCTTGGTTTGCTTCTGTAAAGCACTTTGAATTGCATTAACTTGTTTAGAAAAGTGCTGTATAAATACAATTTGCTTACTTGCGTGATTTAAAAGGGTCATATGATGTTGCTAAAAAGAACATTATTTGGTGTATTTGGTGTAATGAAATGTGTTTACGTGGTTTAAGGTTCAAAAAACATTATTTTCCACATACTGTACATTATTGTTTCTCCTCTATGCCCCGCCTTTCTGAAACGGTCGAATTTTACAAAGCTCATCGGTCTGAAAAGCGAGGTGTGCTGTGATTGGCCAGCTATCCAGTGCGTTGTGATTGGCCGAATACCTCAAGCATGTGACGGAAATGTTACGCCCCTACCATACTGTGATGCTGTGTCTGATGATGTTGAGTGACGAGACAAAACCAATAAAACACATTACAAACGAGGCATTCGTTGCATCCAGTGGGGACATAATTACGGATTATAATGACTTGTACTGTCTTTTTACGCGTTGAGTTGCATCGCGCCACGTAAACATAAAACCATGTCTGCATTTGTGATCGGAGAAATGACAAACAACAAGCGCTACTCTACACTGCTCAAAACTCGCGTTTGAATCATCAGTGGCAAATCCTTTAAATGAAAACGTACTTACAGTCTGTGAGTCAGAACAGCCGGCATTGTAGTCTACTCTCCCAGGATCAGGAAAC
>NW_015539841.1:430186-433318 GCF_001515605.1 Sinocyclocheilus anshuiensis | reverse complement strand
GTGCGTTGTGATTGGCCGAATACCTCAAGCATGTGACGGAAATGTTACGCCCCTACCATACTGTGATGCTGTGTCTGATGATGTTGAGTGACGAGACAAAACCAATAAAACAGCAACTTTACAGATCTTCTTTATGCACCAAGAGCTTGTAACACTCCAAAGAAAAATTGAAATGGCATCATATGACCCCTTTAATATAAAGGAACATAAGCAGTTCATCACAGAGCCAACCATATTCATATTGTATAATGTCAGGTTTATTACAAAGCTAGACTAGGAAACAAGCTAGAGCAGAGGTAATATGTGGAGAGAAGGACAATTTTGTGTGTGTGTGTGTGTGTGTGTGTGTAGTCAAGAGTCGAGAGGCATTTATTTATCATTGGCATAGTTAACACTGTACAGTTTTTTACCGTTGCTACTTTACAGTTTTTCACCGTTAAAACTACGGACATTTTTTACAGTGTAGAGTGTCGCAGAGCTACACGAAAGAAAATTAAAGTGGCAGTTCAAGTACAATAAATAATAAACTTAAGAGCAGCATGTATTCCGGTTTTAGATGAAGGATAGCTGGCTGTCAAGCAGTCTGATGGCTTGAAGATAGAAGCTGTTCTTCAGCCTGGTTGTCCGTGATCGGATGGATCGTAAGCATCTGCCAGATGGCAGTGTGGCAAACAGGTGATGAGCAGGGTGAGTGCGGTCCTTGATGATGCTGCGGGCCTTTCTCAAGCAGCGAGTTTGATAGATGTCCTGTAGTGCTGGGAGTTTATGTCCAATGATGAGCTCTGCTGTTCTCACCACTCTCTGAAGAGCTTTGCGGTCGAAAGAAGAGCAGTTGCCGTACCATACGGTGATGCAGCCGGTCAGAATGCTCTCTATAGTGCAACGGTAGAAATTTGACATGATGTTAGAGGAGATGCCAAACCTCTTCAGCCTCCGCAGGAAGTAGAGACGCTGACGGGCTGTTCTCACTATGGTCTCTGAGTGTAGGCTCCAGGAAAAATCCTCAGAGATGTGAATGCCAAGGAACTTGTAGCTCTTAACTGTCTCTACTTTCTCTCCATTGATGTGAATGGGAACGTGACCCTCTCTCTGTGACTTCCTGTAGTCCACGATCATCTCCTTGGTCTTGCTGACGTTTAGAGAGCAAGACCAAGGAGATGATCGTGGACTACAGGAAGTCACAGAGAGAGGGTCACGTTCCCATTCACATCAATGGAGAGAAAGTAGAGACAGTTAAGAGCTACAAGTTCCTTGGCATTCACATCTCTGAGGATTTTTTCCGGTAAGGAGGCAGACAAAGACACAACACTGCTTTTCCTTCCTTTGTAGTCAGTGATATAGCGCAAACTGCTCCACATGCGTTGGGGGTCAGAGCCGTGATATTCTGACTCCACTCTGTCCCTAAAGTCTCTTTTGGCTGATTTGATAGTTTTTTGAAGGTCATACCTGGACTTCTTGTAAGCAGTTAGACCCCCAGAGTTGAAGGCAGCAGTTTGTGCTCTTAACCTGGCACGCACCTCATCGTTGACCCATGGTTTCTGGTTTGGAAATGATTTAACATTAATGGATGGGACAACATCCTCTGTGCATTTATTGATGTAGCATATCACAGAATCTGTGTATTCATGTATGTTGTCTCCAGCTGCATCTTGAAACATCTGCCAGTCTGTGGATTCAAAGCAGTCCTGCAGTGTGGCGATGGCATCTTCACTCCATTTGTGACTGTTTTAGAAACTGGTTTTTCCTGTTTGAGGCATTGTCTGTAGGCTGGTAACAGCAGTATGCTAATGTGGTCACCTTTGCCAAATGCTGGTCGGGGGAGGGGTTTGTAACTGTCCTTTAGTGTTGAATAGCAGTACCTGGTATTCTCTAGATTATGAGGACCAAATGTCCCCACAAGGATAGTAAAACCAGTAAATTTTTATCTTGGGTGGACATTTTTTGGTCCCCATGAGGACGCAAGCGTATAAATCATACAGAATTTTTTGAAATAGCAGAAAGTTTTGTGTGAGGGGTAGGTTTGGGGTAAAGGGATTACATCTATGGAATGTCCCCATAAAACATGGAAACCAGTGTGTGATGTGTGTGTGTGTGTGTAAGTAAGTGACTTGGTTTAATGTTGTGGAGAGGTTTAGTGATGTTTGGCATTAGTGTTGTTTACCCCACTAATGAATATTGAACAGTGATGTTGTCAGCTCAACTGGCAGGTTTGCAGGGATTACAAGGAGCTTTATCTTCGCAAGTTTGAGTTGGAGATGAGGCTCCTTCTTCAAAGCCGAGATGTCTGAAAGGCAGGCAGAGATAGTACTGCTCCACCCTGGTCCTAGTACCATACATAATGAATACTGTCTGTCTCCAATCCCCTGGTTTTTTTCTCAGACTATCTGCCATCTGCACTGTTCTCACCCAGCTCCTATTTTATTGTCTGTGTCCTGTGGATTGGTGTTCACCCCGTTATATTAATGAAGTATGTGTTGATCTAACTCTGCATTTTGCTCCTCAGTATTACACATGACAATCAGCACTTTTTGAATATTTCCAACACAATTTAACAGTCACTGTAATCGTGATATGAAATTTTCAGAGGAGAAAAAAAATGTAGAAAGTTAATGCATGCAGTAAAATTGTACTAGAAAGTAAATAAAAACTTAGTGTATTGGTAGAGAAATGGAGAGTGATCAGCAGGCTACAAACACAAGCAATGCACCAACAAGGAAGCAGTCGAAAGAGGAATGTGTCAGCATGTGTGTAATCATTTCTGTGTTAGCAAGTGGTTGTTTGTATGTGTGTGTCACTGTCTGTTTATATTTTGAGGACTTGTAAGTTGATTTGTGTTTTCTGTTCTTATATCATGGACTTCATGCTTCAGAGTGCTTTTGTTTTGATAATTAAAGTTTTGACTGCTGGAAATTATCCTGTCCTTTGACTCTTTCGTGTTGCTTGAACCACGCCTTACAGAAGAACTGACCTGAAATAATAGATTTATCAGCAGTTAGACGCCTTCTCCTTACTTGGGGATCGATCCCTTGAGGACCACACCAGTGAGCTCCTTCAGCTGGCTCATCTAATGGCGCTTTTCCACTGCATGGTACGGCACGGTACGGCTCCGGACGGGTCACTTTTTGGGGGTTT
>NW_015539841.1:427958-430127 GCF_001515605.1 Sinocyclocheilus anshuiensis | reverse complement strand
TTTTTTAGTACCACTTCGGTTGGGGTTCCAAGCGAACCGTACCGTTACCAAAACGTGACGTGTAAACTCTGCTGATCACGGATTGGCCGGAGAGAATCGTCACTACCTGCGTCACTGAACTTGAACAAACACAAAAGAACCGCTAGATTTAAATCAGCACAGCCAGCGAAGGATCGAATGCAACTGTTTTGAACGAGCGCACCTTTTTTTAACAACCAAAAAGTGGCTGTTCCCCCTGTTGAGGAAGTACAGACGTTGCTCTCGTTGATAGCAGAGGAGCGGATCCAGTGAGAGCTTGATGGGGCGACGCGGAATGAAAAAGTTTTTTAGGAGTCGCGGCAGTAGAGGCGGCGCAACTATAATGACATGTGAATAATCCCGCCCACTCTAAAGCGATACTAAACTGCAGTGGAAACGCAAACCGAGCCGAACCGAGCCGTGCCGTACCGTACTGAGCCGTACCGAGCCAAGTCGTACCATGCAGTGGAAAAGCGCCATAACTCGCAACCAAGACCGGTCACTGATCGCATATTTTCAAGCCAGTCTCAAGGACTCACTAAAAGACCAGCTGCCCATCTAAGGTTTTTGGGGGACATTCAAAGACTTTGTGGAAGACGCACTCCTCCTGAGTTGGGTCCCCCTTCTCTGTGGGTGAGGAGGAAGAAGATCTGCTCAGCCCCACGCCAACCACGGACCTATAGTCAGAGCCCGTGCCTGCCACAGAGCTTGAGGCCACTCCCGCTATGGAGCCAGCCACCAGGTTTGTCCTGGAGCCAGAGCCCACCACCTTGTTCATCTCCGAATCTGAGCCAGAAGCCATGTCCGTCCAGAAGGGGAATAAATGGACTTTAGAGATCTGGACTTAATTCTAGCCCATACTCCTTGAGGTCCTTCCTCCTGTGTCGAGCATGATGGACTCCCTATCCACTGATCCTGCCTAGCCTCCAGGTTCCTTGTCCTTGCTTGTTCCATTCAGCTCTTCCTCCTTCCCTCTGGCTCCACTGTTGTCCTTGCTTACTCCAGCTCCACAGTGGCCCTCCGAGCCCATGCCTTTAGCTCGGTTCTGCAAGTCATCGAATCCTCCTTAAAAAAACAGCTTGATAGATTTGCTTCTTAAAAACATGCAGCTTTTCACTTCACAAGATGGTTAGTTCACCCAAAAATGAAAATTAGCCCATGAATTACTCACCCTCAAGGCATCCTAGGTGTATATGACTTTCTTCTTTCAGACGAATCCAGTCGGAGTTATATAAAAAATTGTCTTTGATCTTTCAAGCTGTTTAATGGCACTCAGCAGGTGTTGCAGTTCATCAGTCCAAAAGAAGTGAAATAAAGCGCATCCATCCATAATAAAAAGTACCTCACACGGCTGCGGGGGGTGAACAAAGGCCTCCTGTTGTGAATCAATGCGTTTTTGTAAGAAAAATTACCATATTTAAAACGTAACAATCAATTTAATCTAGCTTTTTTGGGTGAACTATCCCTTTAATTGATGGCCTGGAGACATGTGGATTACTTGTGGATTATTGTGATGTTTTTATCAGCTGTTTGGACTCTCATTCTGACGGCACCTATTCACTGCAGAGCATCCATTGGTGAGCAAGTGATGTAACTTGATGAGTGATGTGCTCCCAGAAGAGGTGAGTTTTCAGCTGTCAGGGATTTGTCTGTCTGTTTAAGGTTTGGAATATCATTCCTTTAGTGAAGAACAGTGAACGAGAACGTTTGGAAAATGATTTTGTGATTAAAATACCATGAGCGCCGCTTGCTCACTGCCGTTTGTGGTTGGCAGATGCCAGTAATTTAGCCATGACTATCTTATATGAATGCCTTTATTTTGGAATGCATATGCAAATATGTTTTGCATATGAAATAAATTTCCTTTGTTTTGTTGGGCACTTTGTTGACGTGAACTACTTAGTTACTATGAAAACACACTGCCTTTGACCCTCAGATGAAGATGAATTTACTCAGTGTGTGTGTGTGTGTGTGTGTGTGTGTGGTGCAGGTACACTCATCTGCGTCAGACAGCTCAGTGATGAGCTCCTCTCGCATTCAGATCATCTCCACTGACCCCTCTGTCACAACCCCTCAGAGAATACAGGTTCACACACAAGCGCACACACTTGCTTTATTGTAGATGGTGCACTGACACATTCAGACACACTC
>NW_015539841.1:423473-427888 GCF_001515605.1 Sinocyclocheilus anshuiensis | reverse complement strand
CACTCTTTCTCTTTTTCAGATAGTCACTGAGCAGCAGATGGGTCAAAAAATCCAGATAGTGACGGCACTGGACTCCACTGTGCCCAAACAGCAGTTTATCCTGGCAGCACCTGATGGCTCTTCAGCAGGCAAAGTCCTCCTGGCATCACCTGAGGGTACTAGTGCCAAACAGCTTATCTTTGCCACTGCTGATAGCCTGGTGCCTGGCCGAATTCAGGTATGATGTCACATGAATGCATTGGTGTTTCTTCAACCATGGGCACATTTGTGTCTCAGAGAATTTTTGTATATTATTTTTCAGTACATGCACTTACGTGTAGTTATAGTGTAGCTTATCCAGGACACTGGGGAATATAAACTATAATTATAATTTATAATAATTTATGCATTTAGCAGACGCTTTTATCCAAAGCGACTTACAGTGCATTCAGGCTATACATTTTTTACCAGTATGTGTGTTCCCTGGGAATTGAACCCACGACCTTTTGCGCTGCTAACGCAATGCTCTACCACTGAGCCACAGGAACACTAACTACATGGGTTAAGGTTAGGTTTAGGGGTAGGTTCAGGGTTAGTACCTAGTTATTCCCCAATTATTGTAATTACTATAATAAGTACAGATTTCAGCTTTAGATCACATTAAAACCATTTTGGTAACTTTTTGGCAATTATTTTAACCCCGTCTTCATTTATTTATGCTACTTTCCAGATGCCTTTTATGTTTAGATTTTATTGTTGTACTCTTGTCCCAGACCCTGAATTTCAATCTTAAAACATTAAAATCCCTTATAAATAGTAGAATTATTACTTCCAGGGTGCAATTTGCAGATTTTCACTGCCTATGCTGTTGATATCCCAGATTCTAGTAATTTTTCATCCCCAGACAGGAAACATTTTATACCCGATTCTGGTCAGGCGGTATGCATTTGCCGTTTCCGAGAGTAGATGATGTTTTCTTACCGGCATATTAACACCGGAATATTAACAGATTCTACCACATGTAACAGTAAGTAATTGGATGAATATTATATTATAATTTTAGGTCCACAATGTTTTATTTAAATAAATCAAAATGCTAATTGTGACTTTTTATCTTGCAATTCTGAGTTTATATCACGATTCTGACTTTTCTTCTCAGTTTTGTGAGTTTATATCTCACAATTCTGAGTTTATATCTTGTAATTCTGAGAAACCTCGCTTTTAAGAAACGCTTAAGTCTTAAGAAAATCCTACGAAACCTTGCTCCATGTGAGAGAAAACACTGGTTTATAAAACAGGGAAACTGGTTGCCGTTACTTCTTTCACAAGAAGTCTATGATGTTATATTAAATATCTGTATGGTGAAACAAATTAGTGGACCAGAACTAACTGTTGTGAAAATGGTTTATATTTTAAATAACCATGTGCTAATGCCTGTTGTTGGATAGTCCAGTAAATTTACATTTTTTTAAATTATTTTCTTGTTGATGGTCACAAAGCAAAAGTCGGTTATTCGTAATTGAATTAAAATTCTGGCATCAGTGAATAACAGTCACATTATGTTTTTTTCGTATTACTACATGTTTCATTTTCATGTGAAAATAGAGTAAAATCTCTATTAGATGATGCATTTTTACTGTATTTTATAGTAGCCTATATATACTGTCATACTACCTGTGAATTAGATAATTACTTTTATACGTGGCATCATCATCATCTGTGCCATGGTTTGATCTGTGGGCATGTAATTGTGCTATAAAAATTCTAACCCTGAATGCCAAGTAATTAATCCTTCTGCCTTTTCTGGTAGTTTGTAACAGATGCAGTTTCAGTGGAGAGACTTCTGGGTAAAGGGGCAGACATGAGCCGAGCGCAGCCAATAGAATACTGCGTGGTGTGTGGAGATAAAGCTTCAGGTATAAACGCATTCAATGTGAATAATGCCAGTGCATGCAAAGCAGCATTACATAATAATGTAGTTAAGTTAAGTATTGCATGCTGAAATAGCAAAACATGCCTGAAATCACCAGGACTGCATTTCTTAAAAGCATTGTAAGCCAAGGTAGATTGTAAAGACCATTGGTGCCAATGGTTTCAGTTATGTACTTAACAGCCCAGGCCAGCTCTAATCTAATTGGCTGGCTGTTTCCAGTTTCCAGGCCGCCGCAAAGAGCATTTCACTAATCACTAGATTTGGCAAGTATATGGGGTTCGTATTGGATCTTTGATTCAAGATATTTAAGAGTTTGTTTGAGAAACCTAGTAAACTCCTTGATCTTACTTGTATATTACTCTTTGTTCTCAAATTTATATGTCTGATTTCAGGTTTAAGACATTAAAGAGTTACATCAAGCCTCTGAAGGGTGATGTGAAAACAAAAGGAAATTTGGTTGGTCACTTTTATCGTCAGTAGCTGGTTCGCACTGATAAGATATGTTGGCCCGAGTGTCAGTATGAGGCAGTTGCTGCTGCTGCTGACGATTTAGTTCCAAAACAAGGAAGCCCTATCTGAGGGTTGTCCCCCCTAAAAATATGATAAAAAACCATTCTGTGTATTGTAAATAACAATGTTTTATACTTTAGTAATTGTGTAAGTAGTAAAACAACACAAACGGGGCAAAAATGCGTTTTAAGTCTCCCCCTCCCTTACCTCACAGTGCTTTGGTCCAAATGCCTGCTTTCCTCTTTTACATCACATAGGCTACACTAGGGGTGTTCGGTTCCAGGTTTTTCGGAGTCGACTCCGACTCCCGACTCCCACTATCGGAGTCGATAGAATCGACTTCTCGACTCCATTTACTTTTACTTTACTTTTACTTTTAGTCATTTAGCAGACGCTTTTATCCAAAGCGACTTACAAATAAGAAAAAGTAATTAAAATTAAAAGCTAAAACTCTATAAATACTATATATATATATATACTGTATATATACACATTTAAAAAAATAAAAGAAATTAAATTCCTCGACTCCATTTACCGTGACTGTCCAAATTAGTCCAATCTAGCGGTGACATTACCTTTAAATGAACTATCACCGTTGCTTGCTGTTGCTGACACTTAATTTCACAGAGGGAAAAGTCACGAAAAACAGCCGTGGTGGAATGTTCTCTCAGAATTAAATAAAAAATAATATATTCTTTAATGAATTCGTCACATTATAATGGTCAGGGGATGGCGCTAAACGTAGGCCTATATTGTCTTAAACAGCATTATTAAAAAAATGTATACAATAGGCCTAAATACAAAAATACATACGAATGTAGGCCTGTCTGTCTTTAATGATTTAAGCTTAGTTTAATGACTGAATAACCTTGAAAACCAAATGTAGCCTATAGGCTATTGAGTGCATTAAACATAGGCTAACATTGCATAACAAAACATCAATTATACAAAGCTGTCACAGAAGCATGTATAATTACAAAAAAAAGGCACGAGACAGCTGTTTCTGTCAATGGTAAGTTTTAATTTAAAATTGTGATAGCCTACTAACTTTTAACGTAAGAAAAGTTTACTGTAGGCTGTGTTTACATATTTTGCCACATGCTTGAGCATCTTGATATATAAACTTAATATATAAATAAGTACAGAAGTAAAATGCATTTAATAATATTGCGCTTAAACATGAATGTCTATGAAAGATAGTATTACTGTGTGAAAAGATAATCACTATGCTGAGAGAGAGAAAAAAATAGTAACAACGTTCAAATTTGAAATAAAAATAGGCATCGTAGCACACTAAAGCCTGTGTTATACTTTCCGCGTGCGTGCTGTACGTGTACGCGTCCGGATTGCTCATGCGGAAAGTATAACACAGGCTTAATAAAGCACACTGAGCCCGTGCTGCTTCTGCACCGCATAGGCTAAGAACCGCACATGGACTGCACTGCAAACGGATCCTCCGAGAAGGGTCTGGCTGCAGCCTTGCACTTGCATTATCAGACTTGCATTCTCAGACACTTGCGCTTCCACTAGCGATGTCACTTGCAGTCTTTTATTTTTTTATTTTGTTCTATTTATTGATTACTTTTTGTTTGAATCTCTCAACATTTTACAACAGTAGCCAAGTGGTGAAGACAAGAAAAAAGAAACTTGCGCTTCCGCTAGCGACGTCACTTGCAGTCTTTATTTTTTATTTTGTTCTATTTTTTATTACTTTTTGTTTGAATCCCTCAACATTTTACAACAGTAGCCAAGTGGTGAAGACAAGAAAAAAGAAACTAAATTACAATGTTTCTAAATGTTGCTAAATTACAAGTGGCACTTGCAATCGCCACTTGCACTCTCCGCTACCTGCGACGTCACTTGCAGTCGACACAAATCGTGCATGTTGCCAATGGAGACAAGAAGCTGTGGTGGTGATTAAATGATTAAAACTAAATTAGTACTATAATGTACAGGGTCCTGCAAGAAAAAGACAAGACCTGCAAATCCGTGA